>NC_048220.1:525417-579549 GCF_002007445.2 Ailuropoda melanoleuca
TCCCTCCGGCCTCCTCCTGCCCCACCCCCCACCTGCCCCGCCCCTTCCTTCTGGCCCGCCCCTAACTCCTACCCTGCCCTCTTCCCACCCCGCCTCCTGCCAAGCCCCTCCTCGGGGAACAGTTGCTGGCCGCAAGAGGCGCGTTGGGGGAGCTTTGGCAGCTTTGGCGTGGCCCAAGGCCGCTCTGATGGCTCTTGCCACATGGTGGTGACCGAGGCCCAGGGGCTGGGCATGAGGGGCAGAGGTCCAGCTGGTGCCGAAGAGGGAGCCTTCTTTTTCATGTCTCCTTGGGACTCTGATCTGAGTTTCTCAACAGCCTCATTTAAAAACTGGGGACCATGGGGCATCTGCGTAGCGCAGTCATTAAGCGTCTACCTTCGGCTCAGGGCGTGATCCCGGAGTACTGGGATCGAGCCCCATATCGGGCTCCTCCGCTGGGAGCCTGCTTCTTCCTCTCCCATTCCCCCTGCTTGTGTTCCCTCTCTCGCTGGCTGTCCTGTCTCTGTCAAATAAATAAATAAAATATCTTAAAAAAAATAAAAATAAAAACTGGGGACGGGAGGCCCGGGGCAGGGTGGGGCGGGGCTCGCCAAGGCCCTGCAGCCGGTCTGGTGGGTGGGAGACTCAGAAGGACCAAGTCGCAGATCCCTGGGCAGAGCCTAAGTCTCCGTGCACTTTGAATTCTCTCCACCCCGCCACATCATGTATCTGGGGCACACAGGAGGCCCTCCTCCCTGCAGTCGCGCATGGCGGCCCAGACAGGTATGGCCCCTACCCGAGGTGAACGCCAGCAAGGATCCGTCTGTTCAGGGCTCCCGCTGCACTGCGGTGGTTTGGCCACACCTGGGTGAAGTGGAGGTTGCTCCCGTCCACTCACTGGCCCTAAGGTCCGTGCGTCCCCCCCGTTCCCCCAGGCTTCAAGGAGACCGCCTTCCTCTATGCCATCTCGTCGGCCGGCCTGACGCACGCGCTGGCCAAGGCGTGCAGCGCGGGCCGCATGGAGCGCTGCACGTGCGACGAAGCCCCCGACCTGGAGAACCGCGAAGCCTGGCAGTGGGGTGGCTGCGGGGATAACCTCAAGTACAGCAGCAAGTTCGTCAAGGAGTTCCTGGGCCGGCGGTCGAGCAAAGACCTGCGAGCCCGCGTGGACTTCCACAACAACCTCGTGGGTGTGAAGGCAAGCGGGGCGGGGCGCGCGAGGAGGGCTGTCAGTGGGGGTGGGGCTCCGTTCCAGACGCACGGTACCGGCCAGGTCCTGGAGTCCTCCTGTCTGGCAGGCTCGTGGTCTTACAGGGATGACCAGGGGGGATGACCAGGTGCCGCCATGGTCTTCCGTGGGATGCGGGTGGGGGTGGAAGCTCTTTGGCTGGGCCCTTCTGGGTGCTGCTGGCTGCAGGTGGGCTGGGTCTGGGGGTGCCTGGCTCCCGGCCATCCTCCACCCTCCCTGCAGCCCCTCAGCTCCCTGGCCCACACCAACAGAGGAGGCATGGGGGTCGTCACCCACACTGTGGACAGAACACCCGCCCCGTGGTCCCTATATAACCCAACCACCAAACATCCCCTGAGGCTCTGTCGGGCGGTGGGATGGTCAGGGGCTCTGCGTGCTCACCAGGCAGCCCCGGGGATGTGGAGCCCCAGCCTGGGAGGCGGTGAGGTAATTAGAGCCAGCCCTGCTCTGAGCCCCTCTTTATTGAGAAACCAGAGTTCCGAGTCCCACACTTATTAAAGAATCAATTTCCCCCTTTTTCTTCGGAGCCCTTGTCCTTCCCTCTGCCCTCCCGGGAGGGCCAGGAGCAGATTAAATCCCCAAGGCGAGACTACTTCTTTTCTTTGGAGTTCTCTCCTTTGTAAGCTATTAATGAAAAGTCAGAATATGGAAAGTGCTCCATTAGCTCTGCGGGGCCTGGGTAAGCAGCACTTTAATTAAATTTGTCCGGGTTTCTCAGCAAAGTGTCATTAAATGTGACTCTTCTATTGCCTGGCCAGAGGGCAGCTACATTTCCTAATCCCCCTCAAGCCAGCCGGCCCTCCCTGGGGGCAGCGTGGGAGCTCAGGGCCTGTCTCAGAATGGGGCCAATGGGGGGGGCCTCCCCTCTCTGCTGCTGGGGACCCCGGTGTGGGTGGTCAGGCAGGAGGCCCCTCGGGGTGGCCATGTGTGTATGTGTGTGTATGCGTGGTTGGGGGTGCCGCTCCTCCCCTCCGGAGCCGACCCGGAGGGTCCAGTGGCCAGTCCTGCCAAGTGGGCAAGCTAACTCACTTGTCCTCACTTCTCCAGGAAGCAGGCTGCTGAGACCAGACTGGGAGGCCCTGATGGGGTATTGACAGCGGCGCGACAGGGGGGTGTGCTCAGTCCCTGCAGAGGGGAGCCCCGGATGCAGGGAGGGACTGTCTCCACAGGAGGCCTCTACTCTGGAGGCCATGGTACTGGATGTGGGACTTCTGTCCTGGGCCACCTGTGGCTTGGAGGAGAGAGGGACAGGCGCATGAGCTGGGGAGCCTGGGTGGTGGGCAGTGGTGATCCCCAGGCTGGGCATGGGTCTGGGGGAGACGTGGGGTTGGTTCATCTGTAGGGGCTGTTCCCAGTCTCACAGCGTGGCCCTCATGCCCAGCTCCCCTCCACCCCCCCAGGTAATCAAGGCTGGGGTGGAGACCACGTGCAAGTGCCACGGTGTGTCGGGCTCCTGCACCGTGCGGACATGCTGGCGGCAGCTGGCTCCCTTCCACGAGGTGGGCAAGCGCCTGAAACACAAGTACGAGACAGCACTCAAGGTGGGCAGCACCACCAACGAGGCCACCGGTGAGGCCGGTGCCATCTCCCCGCCTCGGGGCCGGGCAGCAGTGACAGGCAGCAGCGACCCGCTGCCCCGCACACCAGAGCTTGTGCACCTGGATGACTCACCCAGTTTCTGCCTGGCCAGCCGCTTCTCCCCAGGCACTGCCGGCCGCAGGTGCCACCGGGAGAAGAACTGTGAGAGCATCTGCTGTGGGCGTGGCCACAACACACAGAGTCGGGTGGTGACTCGGCCCTGCCAGTGCCAGGTTCGCTGGTGCTGCTACGTGGAGTGCAGGCAGTGCACACAGCGCGAGGAGGTCTACACCTGCAAGGGCTGAGCCCCTGGTCCAGCCCAGCTGCTGCAGGGTAGAGGCAGTGCATGCAGCGCGAGGGGTGTACACCTGTGGGGGCTGAGCCCCTGGGCTGGGGCCCCCAGCACACTTGGCACATGGTGGCGGGAGCCTGGGGATTGGCCGGCTTGGCTGTCTCTGCCCCTTTGTTCCCCCTCGCAAAGACCCAGAGGCGGGAGGTGGCCCTGGTCTGGCCCCTGCGTCCCCTCTGTCCGCCCCCACCCCCATGACCTGAGAGCGTTGTACAATGCTTTCCAAGCTCTGTCCGTCCCTAAGAGGCCAGTTCCTGTGGAGCGGCGGCCCTACCTGCTCTGGGCTCCGTCAGAGGAGCAGCAGGCGCACCTTTGTGACCACACAGGGTCCCTGTGCGGCTGCCTGTGGGCTGTCCTGCTCCAGCACTGGCGTAGAGAGTCAAACCACTAGGAGAGAGACAGCCCAGCCGCCCGGCTGTGTGGGGGTCACTGCCGTCCCCTCTGACATGGAGCACTTCTCTAGGGAGTGATAGCGGTGACTTTTAAATTATTTTTATTTAACTAATATATAATTATTATTTGTGCATCCCTGTCCTGCCCCAGGCTGCGGCTCCCCCTACTCTCGGTGGAGCCCAGTCTGGAGGGCCCCTTTCCTCCCCTCCACGTCCCCTCCTAACCTCTTTGCCTGATCTGCTTTGTCATTTGAAACCACTAAATCAAGAGGGATGTTGCTGTTGTTGTTTTTAAAGTAGTAAAGCAGGTTGTGTCTGGCCACTGCCCTCAGGGCTTCTGGAAGCCAGGTCCCTGTAGCCCAAGCCAGCTGCCCCGCTGAGACTTTCCTGGGAGGTGGGTGGACCCCGCTCTGGGCGACTTTGGGTGGGCAGCCCTGCACTCCAGGCCCTTCTGTGTAGGTTTGGAGGCCACGGGTGGCCTGGCTGAGGGTGACCTGCCCTCCCCCCAGGGGTGGGCATGGCAGAGGGGAAGGGCCAGCCCCTTGGAGGGGTCCTTTCCTAGCTTCCTTTGTGTTGCTGTGGGAGGAGGCAAAGC
Organism: Ailuropoda melanoleuca; assembly: GCF_002007445.2. Taxonomy (NCBI): domain Eukaryota; kingdom Metazoa; phylum Chordata; class Mammalia; order Carnivora; family Ursidae; genus Ailuropoda; species Ailuropoda melanoleuca. The sequence continues at coordinate 529,560 of NC_048220.1, forward strand.
TGAGGACCGAGGCGGATGGTGAAAATCTGGGGCTAGGATTTGACAAATGGTAGGCTGTTCTCCTGGGCCATGCTATTGTCTTTGCAGGGAAGAAAAACAGATGGGCTACACTGACCTGGTTTGGTTTGAGTGTGTGTGCATGTGTGCATGAGTGTATATATGTGCATGAGCACACGCATGTGAAGTATGTACGTATTCATGTGCACGAGTGTGCATGCGTGCACGAATGCACTTTGCATGTTGATGCGTGCGTTGTGTGCATGCGTGTGAGCACGGGTCACATGTGTGCATGAGTGTGCCTGTGAGTGCATGGGTGCATATGTGCTGCGTGCTGTATGCACATGTGTGAGCGTTTTGTGTATGTGTGCAAACGTGTACACGTGCGGTGCACGTGTGGTTGTGTGTGCATGAGCGTGTGTGATGTGCGTGCATGCATGTGGGTGAGCAGGTGTCCCAGTGTGTCTGTGGTGTGTGTGTGTATTCGCGCTGTGTTGGCGCGGTCAGTGGTCATCTGGGGCGTGGCCTCCGCCCAGGGCCCTTCCTCCACATGAGGCTGTCCTTCCCACTTTGGTGTGAACAGCAGCCTTGTCTCCTAGGTCCTCTGGCTCTGGGCCTGTCTGGCTCGGCTCTGTGGCTGTGCTCTGGGGCCGCACAGTGCTGGGTAGCAGTGCAGACACGGGAACTACTGAGTGAGGGGGTTCCTTGGGGTCCCGTGGGCTCCAGGGACCCTGGGGACTGTGTTTTTAGAAGAAAACCTATTTATGTCGATGTGGGTCTCTTTGTCCCTCTTTTATAGTGTAAATAGTAAAGTCTATCCTGTGGTTCCGAGAACACCCCCGTGAATAACTACGTACTGACAGGGTGGGGGCCGGGGCCCAGAGCAGGTGGAGCGAGCCACACCCCAGGACAAGACTGTAGCTCAGTCACTACTGGGTCTGCAAAGGCAGCGCGTCGGAGGAAGGATCTTCTTTTAATCAGATACCACATTTAGCTCTATGTCCTAAATATAAAGCAAAGTATTTTTTGAAACAAGGCAGACTGAAAACGTCTGCTGGCTGGTTTGTTTATATATAAATATATATCAGAATATCTTGCTAAGGAAAGAAGCAACTCCTCCTGACAGAGCCTCTCACTGGCCTGCTTCTCTTCCATGTGGGGGAGAGCCTCTAGAAGAAACTGTGTTCTGTGGCAGGGCACAGGGCCCCCCGAGGTCAGCCTCTCTGGCAAAGGGAGCCGGCCACAGGGAGGAGCCACGCGGAGGGCCAGGCAGGTCCCGGCCACCTGCTCCCCGCCAGCCACACAGACGTGGACTCCTGGCTTGGTTTGGCCAGGTCCGGGCAGGGCGGGAGGAGAGGGGCATTCACACATGAGAACTCTCGCCTCTGTGCAGAGTCTCGGAGTCTCGTGCGAGCCTATCGATTTCTCTACCTCATCTGTATAGCGAGTAGGTGTGTACTCGAGTGACTTGGAGAATGTATTTATTTAACAGCTTTGTGTAACAGAACAGAAACAAAATGGACACTAAATAAATGTATTTTAAATTATAGCCCCTTCTGAGTCCGCTGCCTTCAGAGGGGTTCTGGATGGCCTGAGGGAGGAGTGTGTGAGGGAGGAGGGCCTGAGGGAGGAGTGCATGAGGGAGGAGGGCCTGAGGAGGGCCTGAGGGAGGAGTGTGTGAGGGAGGAGGGCCTGAGGGAGGAGTGTGTGAGGGAGGAGGGCCTGAGGGAGGTGTTTGAGGGAGGAGGGCCTGAGGGAGGAGTTCGTGAGGGAGGAGGGCCTGAGGGAGGAGTGTGTGAGGGAGGAGTGTGTGAGGGAGGAGGGCCTGAGGGAGGAGTGCGTGAGGGAGGAGGGCCTGAGGGAGGAGTGCGTGAGGGAGGAGGGCCTGAGGAGGGCCTGAGGGAGGAGGGCCTGAGGGAGGAGTGTGTGAGGGAGGAGGGCCTGAGGGAGGAGTGTTTGAGGGAGGAGTGTCTCAGGAAGGAGTATGTGAGGGAGGAGGGCCTGAGGGAGGAGTGTGTGAGGGAGGAGGGCCTGAGGGAGGAGTGTGTGAGGGAGGAGGGCCTGAGGGAGGAGGAGGACCCGGGGAGGAGGACCTGAGCGGGGAGGAGGACCTGGGGGGAGGAGGTACAGGCTTTAGGAGCAGGGAGTCCCTTGCAGGCCAAGCACCACCCAGCCCGCCGCAGAGGTGGGAGGGGTGCTCTCTCCCTGTTCATGCATGGAGAGGCTGCACCTCCCTTGTGCAGAGGCCCCTGTCAGAGGTCCCATGGGTCTGCTAACAGGCTGACTAGTGCTGCTGGGACCCCTTTGTGTCCTGCTTCTTCCAGCTGAGCCCCTGTTCCCAGTACACCCTGCAGGCTCTCTTGTCTGCCCAGTGGGCCAGGCAAGGCCCCGTCCCATGTCTCCCTGGAGCCTCTGTGTGAGTGTCCAGGGGCAAAAGGCCACAAGTGAGGGCTTCCAGCAACAGGAATTTCTCTCCCATGTCTGGAGGCCTGAAGATCAAGCTGTGGGCTGGGCCTCACTTTGTCCAGAGGCTCCAGGGAAGGGGCCTTCCTGCCTCTCACCTTGCTGGAGCCCTAGGCAGTCCTGGGCTCATGGGCACTGCACCCCAACCTCCACCTCCATCTCTGCGCCTCCTGTCCCTGCTGGACCCCTGTCACGGAACATAGGACCTAGGGACTATCCAGGATGCTTTTGTCTTGGCATCATTAATCACATCTGCAAAGACCCCATTTCCAAATAAGGTTACATCCTGACGGTAAGGTGGGTGTGAACTTGGTGGGTGCATGGTGGGGGTGGGTGGCTGGGATGGGCTGGACAAAGAGTTTACCTCCTTCTCTTTGTGGGCCAACTCTTCCCTCCTCACCTCAAGGCCCATGTCCTTTGGGGGACAGTGAGGAGAGCCTTTNGGGTGGGGGCGGGCGGCAGGGGGGCTGGGATGGGCTGGACAAAGAGTTTACCTCCTTCTCTTTGTGGGCCAACTCTTCCCTCCTCACCTCAAGGCCCATGTCCTTTGGGGGACAGTGAGGAGAGCCTTTGGGCTCTGGAGGGACAGGCCTGTCTCTCCATGCACTGGGCCCCTGACTCAGCCACCCTTCCCCTGCCCTGTGGGGAGGTGACCCCATGTGTGTGACGACCACAGCTCTCCTTCCCTTGCTCTGAGCCTGGTTCTTCCTGCTTTATCCCAGCCTGGATCTCTGACAAGGCCTGTCCACTTCTCTGGCCGCCTGCTGAGTCTGGGGACTTCCAGACATAACACGCCCTCCCTCCAAGGCAGTCCCTGGTGCTCCGCCCCTCTGCTGGCCTCTGTCTTCCTTTGAGCTCACCTTGTGTGACCCCTATGGCTGTGACAGGCCTTGCTGGACCCCGTGGTCCTTTCCCTGGGAGATTACTTCTCTGCCACCTTGGTTTTCATCTGTGCCCCCAGAGCTCCAGGGGCAGGGATTGCCACCTAAGGGATGTGGGATGATCTGCCCAATCCTGGTGCTCAAGCAGAAGGGTCATGGCTCCTCCCCTCTGGCCTCACGGACACCCCCAGTAAGAAGAGGCAAGGGCACTGGCTGGTCTCAGACCTTCTGCCAGGCTGCAGGTGAGGCTCCTCAGCTGGGCACTGAGTTCTGCAGGTGAGGTATGGGGAAGACAGCACCGCCGAGGGGACCTGGGGCATCCCATAAACTGGGGGGGGGGTGGGGGAGCCCAGGAGCAGCACAGTGGGGAAACCAAGGCCTTCTCCCCAAGCTCTGACATGGAGCTGTAGGCAGGGAGCCCCAGCCTCGGCATCTGGGAGGGAGGGGACTGCAAATGGCCCAGGCAGGGAGCAGGAGGCCTGAATGGGGACATTCTTCCTATAGCTGAAACCAACCCCAGTGCACGCTGCAGCCGGGGCGGGGGGTGGGGTGGGGGGGGGAGGCTTCGGAGAGAAGAAGGGGCCAGTGGGGCAGGATAGACTGGATAGGCCACTGTGCACAGCTTCCCTCCACAGCAGACCCTGCCCCAGGCCAGGAGCCCTATCTGGATGCCTGGGTCTCCCGTGTACCCTGGGCTCCAGGCACAGTGGCTGTGCTCTGTGCCTCTGGCTAGTCTTGCATACGCTTGTGTCTGTGTGTGTGCGCGTGTGCAAGTGTGTGGGTGGGCTGTGTGCATGTGTGTGTGTTAGCACTGTGAGCGTGCAGTGCTGGGCTGCATGCTCCCCCTTTTCAGCCACCTGCCTTGCTCAGTGACTGGCGACTGTGGTCTCCCCCACCCCGTCTCTGGCCTCCTCCAGCTGACAAGCTCCTTCTAGTCCAGCCCAGAGCCCGAGGTAGAAGGCCTGGCCAGTCTGACCACACCAGCCAGGTGGGTAGAGACACGTTGGAAGCTGCAAGGTGCTTCCTGCCCGCCAGGAGGCCCAGGAAGTTCCAGAGGACAGGCATCCCTGTGGCTTGCTGGCAGGGCCACCTGGGGTGAAGATGGCCAAAGCAGAGGAGCCCACAGGGCCCAAGGCTCTGGCTGGAAGGCTGCTCAAAGCCACTCCCAGCACGCTGGCCAATGGTGGTGCTGTGGGGCTGTTCACAGGTGCGGAGGCAGCTCAGGACACACAGGTGCCCCGAGGCAAGTCAGGACTGTGGCCCAGCCTGGCCCTATGGGGGGGGGGTGCAGGAGGCAGGAGATGGCTGGGGGATTAGGTAAGAAGGCCCAGTTAGGTAATGTCTCAGACCGGAAAGGTATTCAGCTGGATTCCGCCTGCTTTCCAGGCTGACTTCAGAGACCGAGGATGAGGTGGAGAAGGGGGAGGAGGGGGAAGAGGAGAGGGAGGAGGAAAGAGAGAAGGAAGAAGAGGAGGAGGGTGGGAAGGGGAAGAGGAGGGAGGGGAAGGAAGAGTAAGAAGATGGAGGGGCAGAAGGGGAGAGGGAGGAGGAAGAGGAGAAGGAAGAGGAGAGGAGGAGAGGAGGGGAGAGTAGCAAAGGAGGCTAGCGCCTGGACAGGCCACAGCAGGGGGCCGGGGTGGGGGGTGCCTTGGGACCTTTGGGACCATGGGGAGAAAGGCTAGGTGGGACCTAGGCAGGCTGCACAAAGCAGGTGTTCCAGGAGCAGCCCCTGAGAGACAGAAGAATGAAGCCACCCTGGAGGGTTGAGGCCCAGAACATGGAGGTGCTGAACCCTTGGGGGCTCTGAGCAGGTTGGGGTCACTCTAGGCCCATCCTAGCAGGCACACCGGCCCCATTATGGACCCAGTTCTGGGGGGGCCTTTGTGTCCATGGCCTGAGCCAGCCCCATCCCTCCTGAGATGGCCTCCATGGGAGGGATGGACAGTGTGGTAGGCTGGCGTTCTGATGCGCTGGACCTGCCTCTTGCTTCTTGGCTCCTCATCCTTCTGCCGTCTCTACCCCCTTCCTCTCAGGGCCTCCCACCTGTGATGCACCTCCCCACCTGGGTGGCTGTGGCCCCACCACTGCCTGGCTGCTATGCTCTGTCTGGAAGCAGCCATGCCCTCTGAGCCCTCCCCATTCACGGCCCAGAAATTTCTCTCCTGGGATGGGACCCTCTCAGCCCACTGTCCAGCATACAGGTGGTGGGGCTGACCCCCAGGCACAAGAGACACCGGGCAGAGTGGGATGGGGCTCTGGACTTGGGGTCCCCTGCTGCCCGATCTCCTAGGCTGAGGGAGACCCCAGTCTGGGGGCAAGTGTTCTGGTTCTGCATGGTCTTGCCTCAGTTTCCCTGAGCATACCTTGGATGTGGGACTAATGGTCATGGTTGCTTCCTGACAGCCTGGGATTCTCTACTGGGCCAGGCTCTGGGGCCAAGTTTGAGGTGGACCCGGGGGTTCAGGGGCAACTTTGTGTCCTATACCAGCATTGCCCCTTGGACAGAGTGGAGGAGGGGTCTAGCAGGTTGCCACAGAAACAAGACCAAACAAATAGTTCCCCCCCCAGGCCTACAGGGGCCCTGTGGCAATGACCTCATCTGCCCACCAGCCCTGTGCTGTGGGGGGTCCCGAGCTGGCAGGGGAGCTGCAGCATCCCATGTTTGTGTTGGGCTCTTGTCCATGGAAACGGCTAGAGCTGGGGGGAGGGGGGAGAGCTGAGCCCAGAGGCTCCTGGTGTGGTTATTAGCTGGGCAGGGAGAGGAGAGGGAGGAGGTGGGGAGGTGGGAGAGGAGCCTGGGGAGAGATGGGGAGGGGGAGGACAGGGAGAGAGGTGGAGAACAGAGGAGAGGGCAGAGGAGGAGGGGGAGGAAGGGAGGGCAGGGGTGGGAGGTGGAGAAGGAGGAGAAGGGGGAGGAGGGGGAAGGGAAGAGGAGAGAGAAAGAGGGAGGGGGAAGAGAAGAGGAGGGGAAGGGGGGACCAAAGGGCAGAGGAGGGAAGAAGAGGGGGAGGAGGAGAGAGGGCCCTCCAACCCCCAGGCCCTGCATCTTTAACCAGATCCGCCCTTTGATAACTTTGTTTTCCGTCTCTGGGAACATAGGCCTCAGTCTTTACCCTTGAGAGTATGGTAGAGACAACCCAGCCCATCACCTGGGCAGGACCCAGCGGGTCTTCCAGTAACACAGGCGCTCACCCACAGGACAAGGCCACACTGCCAAGGACCTGTTTTGGGGCTTCATTTCCTGTCCCCTTCATTTGGGACAGGGTCAAGCATGCCCCTGTTGGCCCCTTCGGGATGCCCAGGTGGGTCCCTGGTGCAGGCGTTCACTGCGTTTCCTTTGTGCTGTCCTCTGACTGGTGAGTGGCCACCCCGAGGCTAGTGGTCCCAGCACGCATGGGTGCTCTGCTCCACTAGTGCTTACCCCAGTGTGAGGGGATTTCCTAATTGTGTAGCCCGCTGCGTTTCCTCCCTGTGTGTCCCCTGAAGAGCACTCCCTGCCGGACTTGGGTGCCCTGCTCACTGCTGCCGAGGCCATGTGGGTTCTTGTGACCGGGCCACACTGTTCTCCTCTGTGGGCTTGCATTCATGTCTCTGAACTGGGCGGGGAGGACACCTCCACGCAGGCACCTCTGTCCTGCCATTCCTCTGGGCAGCACCCCTGCTCCCTGGATCTCAGGGTTTTAGACGGAAGCCAAAGTGTTCACAGAATCGCTCTTGGAAGATGCACTGGAAAATGACACTGGAAGAAGTAGAAACAATTCAGGGCCCAGAAGGGAGTCTTAAAAGGAGCTCTTTTGCATCTTTAGAAAGACAAGTGAAGGAATTATGAGCAGCAAGAATAGAACGTACAGAAAGAAGACAATAAAATCAAAGTGAACGGTCGGAAGTGAAAATATGGCTAGGGAAGTAAAAACTTCTCTGACAAAAATTGGAAAGATAAAGCCCAAGAAATGTGGTGCAAGTCCACTTCACCGTGGCCGTCTCCCCGCCCTGGTGGCTCCCTGACAGTTTTGGCCACGGGGTGTAGCGATAATACCCTTGTCTAAGAAGAACACAGAGCTTGCCAGGAGAAGGCTCACTGGCTGGGCACCGCCGGTTTCCACCCCTTCCTGCCTGGAACAGAAGCTCAGGGAGCAAGGACACGGAGGCCACCACGAGGGATGATGGAGCAGAAGGAGAGAAGGCTGGGGTCCCCAGGGACCCTGTAGAGCTCCTCCATTCCTGTTGTGTGTGTCTGATTTAAAACAAGGAGCCTGTGTCTGCATTAAGACCCCCTCAGTTGAGTTTTGTTTTCCGCCGTCCAGAGCATTCCTGTGGGCAGTGGACCCTGAGGATCAGACGGACATTGGACGCGGTCAGCAGTGTGGGTGCCCCAGGCCTGAAGGACAGTCCTTTCCAACCCAGCTGGCACGGAAAACCAGAACGGAGGCATTTGAGGCGGGCAAGTTCTAGAAAGTTCACTTCCGTTCCATGCCCTTTCTGGAGAATTCACAGAGCAGTTCAAGGGTACAGAGGGAGCCCTGGGAGGATGGGGTTGGGGGCAGGGGGCCCATGGGCATGGGGAGGGAGAGGGGCCAGGAACAGGAAAGGGGCAGGCACCTCACGCCAGTGAGATCCAGCACCTGTGGGTCCTCCTGGAAAACCATATGTGCCTCCTGGCGATCAGATCCCGTCACTGGAAAGATGAATCCAAATACAGAGTTTGGAGTGGAGACATTTGGGGTAGAAGGCCTGGGTGGGGTGAGCCTTGAGCCTACTTACGGACAGGAGGCTAAACCCTGGGGGAGCGTGGGGGAGTCCTGCTGACACCCATGCTGGCTGGTGGGCACACCCAACCTCCTCGTCCCCAGGTCCCCAGGCTGGCTTTCCCTCACCCCAGCTATCTTTAGTGTTGGAACGTTCATCCCAAGTTCAGCAAGTAAGTTCCCTGGCTTCCCCCCACTCCTCCCCTCCCTCTCCTGTATCCCCCTCCTCCTCCCCCTCCTTTTCCCCTCCCCTTCTTCCCTCTCCCTCTCCTCCTCCATCTCTCCTTTCCTCCCTCCCTCCTCCTTCCTCTCCTCTCTCCTCCCTCCTGCCCTTCCTCTTCCCCCTCCACCCCTTCTTCCTCCCCGTCTCCCAGTCCCTTGCTCCCTCCGCCTCCCTTATCCTCCCCTTTCCCTTCCTCCCTCCCTCCATCCTACTTCCTTCCTCCTTCCCCTCCAGGGTTCCAAGGAAATCATTTTCCAGGTAATGGTGCTGAGATAAAGCCGCTGGGTCGTTAGACTCTAGGCTGTTCTGCCTGCATGTTGACCCCTGGGTGGTGTGTGATGGCTGGAGCGCACTGACGAAACCCCTCCCTGCTCACAGGCTTGCTTCTGGGGTATGAGTGTGGGGCCATGCCCCACTCTGCTTAACATGTACATCCTGACTGATTTCCATTCTGTTTCAGCTCTTTCACAAGTCATTCTGCATGTGAAGGGGGGAGAGCAGGGGTGCGCCCCTCCCCCCGGGGGACAGGGTGTGGGGTGCCTCACTCACTCACTCACTCACTCACTCAGACAGACTCTGTAAGCTTCAGGGAGGAAACAGCACTTGTGAAGAGCTGTGAACCCTCCTTGGGACGAGAGGCCATAAGGAGAAAACAGACCGCTGACCCAGTCATATCAGGGGATTTTCTGTTGGCGACCACGGCCACAGCAAGTGGACAGGACGCCTCCCGTGTCTGCCCACAGCCAACTCCTGCCAGTGGCCAGAAACACCCCTCTGAACAGGACCCTGCAGACGCATCCCTAAGGAGGGCCTCAGGGGCCTGCGCCTGGAGTTGGAGGGCGGCTCCCTCCCAGACCCTGACCAGGAGCAGGCAGCAGCGGGGCTTGTCCAGAGCAGCCCCGGGAGGAGCAGGTCAGGTGCAGAAGGAGATCCGAACGTGGTGCTGCTCAGGGAAGTTACAAAGCACAGCTGGGCGAGAAGAGCCGTGCCTGTGTCTGGCACAAACTCCGCAGAGGGGCCCCTGGAGGCAGGAGTGTGGGGAGGGCACCCTTGCCATCTGCAGTGTTGTGGGTGAGTGGGAGCAAGAGAGTGGGAGGGAGGCCCCCCCCTCTGGGAGTCGGGCAGGCGGAGCCTCTCGGAGCCTCTCCCTGGCCCAGGACTCCTATGGCGCACCACCAGGGCTGCCTGCCGCCCCCTGGCTGTCCAGCTGCAAACACAGGAGGTGTGTTGAGGCCCCGTGAGAGTGCTGGGAGCAGGGCAGCAGGGTGTCCACAGAGAGGTCCTAAGGCAGACATGGAGGTGCAAGGGCGGGGGCCTGGTGGGCAGGAAGGAAGGGGCCACAGGCAGTACCCCTGGGATTCCAAGACAGCCTCTGCTGTGGCCAGGTGCAGGTGGCCAGCAGGGGCCACTGTTTGGGGAGCCACAGGTGGGCCTGGAAAAGCCTTTTCCCCCCACTGGCAGGGTCCTTCTCTGAGGCAAGTCCCCCAGAGGCGACCCCTGTGTACCCCATCCAGAGCACAGCCAAGTCAGGCCGTGGGGGCCCTACCTCGAGGCTGGAGCCGGTCAAGGGGGAAGGCTGCTGCAGGCCCTCCCCACGTGGCGCACACAGCCCACAGTGTTCTGGTCACCGTAGGCTGGACTGCTCGAGGTGACCACAGAGGTGTCCTCTGAGCCTGGACCCAAGGCCCGAGGGGCCCACAGCTGTGTCATGGAAGCCACCCCCTGACGTCCAGGTGATGGGTGAGAGGAGTGGGGGTTTCCTCAGTGAGGCTGGGGCATAGGTGCCCGGTGAGTGACCTGGTCCCCGTGGGTCAAAGGCTGTCTGTCGGGAGGCAGGTGGAGGGCAGTGGGACATCTGGGCCGGCCCAGGGAGTCACGTGTGTGAGTGCGTTCGAGCCTGTGTGAGAGTGTGTACGTGTGAGTGTGTGAGGGCTGACATGGCTCAGAGGGACACGGGACATGGGGACACGGACGTGGGATCTGGAAGGTGGGGTTGGGGCCATGCCCTTTGGGCGACCCTGGGAGATGATGGGGAGATGCAGGGCTGTGAGCTCAGGGACCCCACACAGGCTGGAGCGTCCTTGCAAGGGAGCAGCGGCGATCCTGGAGGACAGGTGGGGCCTCAGTGTCACCGTGACTGTTTTTTGGGGTGGCTGTGACTCTGCATTTGGACCCCTGGCCCTGGTGCTCTGGGGCACGCACTCCCCTAACCCCTTGAGGCTGAAGCCTGGTCTCTGTGGGGCAGGTGGTACTCTTGTGGAGCTCTGGAGAGGAACGGAGCTCCCCGAAGGTCGCACAGCAGGTGGGGGGGGATGGTGGCTGGTGGTGGCTGTCCTGCTGATAGGCAGTGACGTTTATGTTGCCCCGGGTGTGTGTGAGGTGGTTTCCACGCTTAATAGCTCACCAGGGCCACATATGACGAACCCACGAACGTGAGGACGACGTGGGGGCTGTAAAGGTTTTATTATACGGTGTCTGGGCCCGCGCAGTCCTCCGCTGGCTGCCGCCCACCGGGTCTGATTTCTGCCAAGTATGTGAGTCGTCATGCTGGGGAATGTCTCAGCGGCCGAGGTCGGGCTGGATTCCTGTGTCCCTGCAGGGCAGGGCCGGGGGCTGCGGCTGAGAGGGGTTGACTCGGGCGGGGGTACACAGTGGTGCTCAGTGCATGCTCCTAGGTGGGGTAGACTCAGAGAACACAGGTAGGTCCTGGGGAAGCCAGCCCTCCTGGAAGTGGGGGGCAGCCGTGTGAGCTGCTCAGCGCCCCCCCACCCCCATTCGTGAATGGAAGGCTGAGTGCAGCCAACAACACCCAGGAGGGTGCCTTGCAGGGGTCTCGCCAGGTGCCCTGCCTGCTCTGTGCACGAGGCTGGGTGGCAGCCTGTGGCAGAGACGCCTCCCAGGCCGGCTGTGTGTGGGGGCCAGCCAGGCCTGTCCCTGCAGCCCCCATCTCTGCCGTGGGCCCAGCCTTGCAGCCGCTGTGGTCCAGGGTGTCAGGAGGGCCATTCCCAGCCTCGAGGCTGAAGGTTCTTGAACAGCTGGGGCTTGGCCTGGATTGGGGACACGCTCCAGTGGGCGCTGGGAATGCAGGGCCTGCCTGGGGTGTGCTGGCTGAGTCCTGTTCCTCCTTAGGCTCCGAGGGTGGGAGCCGCCCGGCGGCCACGCCGAGGTCACAGCCTGGAAAGGGCTTGGTTTCTGGCTCAGGGAAGTATCTGGACCAGCCAGCCCTTCTGATCGCAGCCAGAGCTCCTGACCAGACCCCAGAGCAGGGCCATGACCTTGAGCAGAGCCCAGGACAGGGCCATGATCCCTAGACCGGATCCCAGAACAGGGTCACCATCTCCAGACCAGACCCCAGGGCAGGGTCAGAGGGGGCAGCCAGAGAACAAGCAGCTTCCTCCCACCCGACCTTTTCCAGGAGTCAGCCAGCTTGCCATTTTCTGCAGCTGCGTGCCCTCTTCTGCAGCCCCCATTGGGCCTTTCTCCTGGGCACCCCTACTCTCCACCACCTATTGGTCTTCACAACCTCTCCCCAATGCGGGGGGGGGGCTGCCCCTTCCACCCTGGCTGGAACTTCAGGCCTGCCTTGATGCTCTGGCCCCGTGGCCGCTGTCCCTTCCTTTCCTGTGGCCCACACCCCTTCACCGGTTCTGAACTCTGCTCTGAACTCTGCTCTGAGTGTCCTGAACCTCTCATCTGCCTGGGGAAATCCCCTCACTCAGGACTCAAGGCTGCCTCCTGCAGGCAGCCATCCCAGATTGCCTGCTCTTGATGGAGGGGCACCTCTGAGTTCTCAGTGGGGCGGGTCTGTCCTGCCCTCAAGGACAGTCCAGAGGGGAGGAAGGTTTGTGGGGATTAGGTAGGCTGAACACGGAGAGCTGGGAAATGGGTTCCTGGCACTTTGCCTATTGGGGCACCTCCCCCGCTGGGCTTGCACATGGGGTGGGGGCTAACTGGCTGCATTTGCAGCCTGAGAAGCAGCCCCAGAGACAGACAGCGGTCTGGGCCAGTTGCCTGGAACCCGGGGGGTTGGGGGCTGAGTGGCCCCACAAGACCGCGCCTCTCTGCCTTTCGGCACTCCACTTCTAGGGGCAGGGGAGTATTTATGTAAATACTGTGTGCTGCTGGATTCTGGATTCTGCCGGGGTGAAGTCATCCCCCTCTAGCTGGGGGAGCAGAGTGGGCCCAGAGGGCCAGGAGGGGCTGGACGGGTCCAGCAAGAGAGGCCTCAGAGCAGCGGGAGCACCGCAGCTGGAGCTGGGAGGCCCATGCTGGTGCTGGGGGGTCTCCACCCTCCCCTTCTTCCCCCCTGGCCTGTAAGGGGGAGGGTCGCTTGCTGGGGCGCTGCCCCACGCCCAGCCAGGCTTCTGTGTGAGCCTAGAGGGACGGGCCGGGCCGGTACGCCATTGGCGCTCCGTAACTGCACAAGTGAGTGGAGACCCAAGCCTGACTCCCAGAGGGCAGGAGGCACTGGTGAAGGGCCTGGAGTGAGCACGGAGGGAGCTTAGGGTAGGCCTCCGTGTGCTGGAGTGGAGGGGGCCAGGGGCGGCCCTTGGGAGCCTGGGGCCCTGCGCTCCCACCTGCCCCCCAAGACTGGGCCCCGCTGTCCCTGCATCAGCAGCTCTGGCGGGCCAGTGGGCCCTGGGCCCTCTTCCCTTCTGCCCCACCCACAGGGCCCTCGCGTTCCAAGCAGAGCTGACCCGGAGGCCAGCGTGAGAGCTGCTCTGGGAGATTGCTGGCCAGCAGAGGTAGCAGGCAGAGGGGCCCACGGGCACGACTGCGCATGGGTCAGGGACCGCTGGCCTGGGTCCGCAAGCTCAGAGGGAAGCTGCTGAGCACCTCTGTTCCCTGCCCACCTGACCCTGCAGTGGGAACCTGCAAGGCCCCCATCTGTGCACCCCCAACCCCATCCATTCTGGACTGCACCCTTTGGGAGGGTCGGGTCCCTGCCCTGAGTTGTTGGATATGTGTGCATGGGTGTGCATGCGAGTGTGTGGTTTGAGGGCAAGCTGGTACACACACGGGACCGGGAAATGATGTGGTCATGGGTGGCCTTGCGGTTCTGCGTGTGGCCGCACAGCGGCATGTGTGCAAGCGCGAGCACCGTGTGTATGCACCACCCCATTCAGGCCCCACGGCGACCCCAGAGGAGGACAGTTGCTCAGACCCACTTCACAGGTAGGAAGACTGAGGCATCCGGATGGTTAGTACACACGAGGTCCCAGTGGTACCTCCTGCCACCCCACTTCAGGCTTAACAGGTAAGGGAGGAGACTCAGAGGCGTGCGGGGGTTGGGGCTGGGAGTCTGGAGGGCTGGGGGCGGGACATGTCCTTGTCCTCGCTGGGCCCTGCATCAGCTGCATGGACCCCAGGGTCCTGAGGAACAGATGCTGCGTTCCCCCCTCCTGTAGGTAGCTGTGAGGCCTGACACAGAGCTCCTTGGAACGGCTCAGCTTGGAGGATGGGACATGGCCCTGTTCCCACCTGAGGCCCATCCTGCATGGGGAGCTGGTGGTCCCTGGTCTAGGCAGAGCAGATGCCAGAGGGGGATGGTTCCTTAGAACCAGGAGCTGCTCTCCCCCGGGGTCGGGCGGGGAGCCTACAGGGATCTCTGTGCAGGGTCCGCGGTACACAGATTCCCCAGGCTGAGCTCCACAGCCCAGTCTATCCCTGTGCCCCCAGCCGCCCGAGGGCCCCTCCTCAGTCCCCAGCCCGGGGAAGAAGGGGTTTCCCACCGCATGCCATGGTGCATGGCGTGGAGCCCGTCATAGCTGGCCGGCCCTGAGTGGCAGCTCGGGACCAGGACAGAGCAGCCTCTGAGCCTGGCAGGGGGCTGCCTGTGGTGGGAGGGGAGGGGTCTGCATGGCCAGGGCTCTGTGCCAGAGCAGCGTCCAGGACCACAGAAGAGGTCCCCACGGGCATCTGCATGGCCCCCTGTGGTGGCTCTGCTCTGCACGTCCAAGTCCCCGGCCCGCTCGCCTTGCTTCTCCCAGCTTCTGGCTCCATCCACTCGGGACGTGCGGGGAGGCCCCCAGGCCTGGACAGGGCCCTGCTTCCTGCATGTGCCCGCTGGGGCTCGGAGCGCACATCCTGCGCCCCGTGATGGTGGCTAAGCACACGCTGCCACCAGGGGTGTCTGCAGCCACGGGGGCTGCCTGACGGGCGGCTGCTCCCAACTCTTTTTTTTTTTTTTTTAAAGATTTTATTTATTTATTCGACAGAGATAGAGACAGCCAGCGAGAGAGGGAACACAAGCAGGGGGAGTGGGAGAGGAAGAAGCAGGCTCATAGCAGAGGAGCCTGATGTGGGGGCTCGATCCCATAACGCCGGGATCACGCCCTGAGCCGAAGGCAGACGCCCAACCGCTGTGCCACCCAGGCGCCCCTGCTCCCAACTCTTGTTCAGGGGCCCCACCTGCCCATGCTGGAGTGCGCCGTCCTCTTGACACTTACTGAAGCCCCACCACCCCTGCACCGCCCACAGCTGCTGCCTGGGACTCTGTGGGGCTCTGCCCATTCTGTGGCCCCAAAGAGCCTGCCAGGACGGGGCTTACCCCATTCCCCTCAGCACCGACTCTGTTCCCTCTTGAAGGTGGTGCCTTCTCCAGGTGGCTTTCCCAAACCTGGGCATGCTTCTGGGTTCTGGTCTTCCCTGGACTCTGTCCCATTCACCTCTTGCATGCCTGACAGTGGGCCTTCCAGGGCAGTCTGGGGTCCGAGTCCCTGGCGTCTGGCATGGGGTGGTCAAGTGAATGAGCTGTTTAGTAAATGAAGCAATGACTGAGTAGATCAATGGCAGAAAGACACATGATGGGGATCCTTAAAATTGGGCAAGGAGCAGCTGAGGCTGCACAGAGCCCTCCCAGGCCCTCCCTCCGCTCAGCACACCGAAGGACATGCTGTGTCCTCTCCCTGTGCGAGCTGACAGCCCAGGCCCTCCCTGCTCCTGGGTTCACGGCAGGAGGGGCTGCTGGACACCAGGTGCTTTGCCCAGTGAGACTCCCAGTGGGGCCTGCTGTGGGTGGCTGGCCCCTGCACGCTCAGTAAGAAGAATCCTGCCTGTCGGATCTGGCCCTCGGACAGAATGGAAGATGTGAGGCCCTAAGGGGGCGAAGAGGGACAGTGCCTCCTGGCGGGCTGCCCTCTGAAGCCCAGACTGCCCAGGCACCCGAGGACCCACACAGGGGAGTTGCCGAACTGGGAGTGCCATGCACACGCCGGAACACGGGTCACCAGCAGTTCTGGGCCATGGAGCACCCCCACATTATGTCCTGTGCTGGCTGTGACTCCTGGACCTCTGTGCACCCATGTGTCTGTGAGCACAGGGATGAGTCCCCCTCCCAGTCGATGACACAGAGAAGTCCCCATAGGTACGCACAGCAGGGTGGGCTCTACAACCTGCGGAAGTGCATATGTACTCCGTGGGCAATCTGCACCAGTGGGTCGTGGGTGCCGTGTCCTGGCTGGATCGTGGGCACTGTAAATCCTGAGTGGGTCGTGGGCTCTGTGTCCTGGGTGGATTGTGGGCACCATGCATCCTCAGTGGGTCATGGGTGCCGTGCATCCTGAGTGGGTGGTGGACGCCGTGTCCTGGCTGGATCGTGGGTGCCGTGTGTCCTGAGTAGGTCGTGGGCACTGTGTCCTGGCTGGATCGTGGGCACCGTACATCCTGAGTGCATCGTGGACGCCGTGTCCTGGCTGGATCGTGGGCGCTGTGTCCTGGCTGGATCGTGGGCACCGTGCGTCCTGAGTGGATCGTGGGCGCTGTGTCCTGGCTGGATCGTGGGCACCGTGCGTCCTGAGTGGATTGTGGGCGCTGTGTCCTGGCTGGATCGTGGGCGCCGTGCGTCCTGAGTGGATCGTGGGCGCTGTGTCCTGGCTGGATCGTGGGTACTGTGCGTCCTGAGTGGGTCATGGGCGCTGTGTGTCCTGGCTGGATCGTGGGTACCGTGTGTCCTGAGTGGGTCGTGGGTGGTGTGTGTCTTGGCTGGATCGTGGGCACTGTGCGTCCTGAGTGGGTCGTGGGTGCTGTGTGTCCTGGCTGGATCGTGGGCACCGTGCATCCTGAGTGGATTGTGGGCGCTGTGTCCTGGCTGGATCGTGGGCACCGTGTGTCCTGAGTGGGTCGTGGGCGCTGTGTGTCCTGGCTGGATCGTGGGTACTGTGCGTCCTGAGTGGGTCGTGGGTGCTGTGTGCCCTGGCTGGATCGTGGGCACCGTGTGTCCTGAGTGGGTCGTGGGCGCTGTGTGTCCTGAGTGGGTCGTGGGCGCCGCGTGTCCTGAGTGGGTCGTGGGCGCTGTGTGTCCTGAGTGGGTCATGGGCGCTGTGTGTCCTGAAGTGGGTCGTGGGCGCTGTGTGTCCTGAGTGGGTCATGGGCGCTGTGTGTCCTGGCTGGATCGTGGGTTCATCACGGGTGTGTCCTGGGCATTGACTAGCACAGACATTGTTGCTCCTGGGCCCCCTTGCTTGAGCCTTGGCCTACACCCCAGGCTGCATCTGACCCACTTGCTTCTCTTCTCACAGGCAAGAGCTCCACCGCCCAAGCTGACTTTTAAAGGCACAGGTTATATTTCCAAGGTTCAGGAGAAACTTATCTAAGATGCTCCAGGCGATAGATAAGTCACTCTTTTCTACTTGTTTTTGTGCTTTATCCTTGTTTTCCAGAGGCTGAGTGTTTGAGAACTGGGGTGGGCGGGTGGATGTAGAAGGAGGGGCAATGCTGGTCGCCCACCCACCCCTTGGGAAGCCATATTGCAGGCTCCCCTCCACCCGCAATGGTCTCTCCACCCCTGGGTTACTGCTCAGGAGGGGAAGTGGGAAGAACGTTCTTGCAGGAGATGCTGAATGGGCCAGGACAATGCCCACTGGGTCTGTGGAGGTCAGCGTGGCCAAGGGGAGGGAGCTCCAGAAAGCTCCCAGCGCCAGGCGGGGAATGCTCAGGGCTCAGCCTCACCCTTCCCCAGGGCTCCCTGCTCTTTGTGGAAGTTTCAATGCTGAGCTGCAAGCTTGATCTGGCCTCTGGCTGGGCTCACCTCTGCCCCCGGGGTGGGGGGGTGTGCTTTCAGACTGAGCCTGCACATGCTCAGGAGGACTCACTGGATGGAGGGCAGAGAATAGGACTTCCTTCTCTCAGCCTCATGGGCTTATCTCCTGGCAGGGCCGTGGCCAAACCACTGGGCACCAACTTGGGAGGACAGGACCACTGGGAGGCAGCCCATGGCCCGAGGGCTGGGGGAGATGATGCCCCCTTGTCTTTCCTCTCAGGCTTCAAGCATGCCCTGCACACCCACCTGCCTCTCCTTGCCTGGAACTCCAGAGAGACCAAGGCTCCCTGTGAGGGCACTGGCCACAGCCCTGGAACCACGTGGGCTCTGCAAGAATGCCCCAGCCACTCCCTGCTCTGTCTCTTGGACATCGCCCTGAGCCCCAAAGGTCCTGGGGCTGCACTGCCCCCCAGCAGTCACCCTCAGGAACCAGACTTGCAGAGGTCCATCCTTGTCTATGCCAGGCACATAGCCCTGAGACCCCCCATGTCCCTTGGGCTGCTGCCCTCCCAGGCCCTCTGGAGTCTCGTGCTGAGCTAGCCACGGGGAGCACCCCCCTCTGGCTGTGGGTCCTGCGGGGGGGGCCCTGGCTGTGGCTAGTTTCAGACCCAGTCCTGCAGACTTGCCCTGGGGCTCTAAGTTGGGGCCTTGGGTGTCCAGTCCTGCCTCTCCTTTGCACCTGGACACTGGCCGTATGCTTCTGAGGACCTAGGGAGGCTGGGGGGGGGGAGGGCCCTGGGCAGGGAAAGCCTGTAGGGACAGTTGAGGGTGTCTCCGGGCTTTGGGAGGCAGAGCCCCAGTGTGAGAGCAGCCAAGTAAGGGGTTAACAGTTGTTTCTTCTGGTCAGAGAAACAGAGGGAAGAAAAGTCCACTCCCTCCTACTTTTCTTCATTGCTTCTCCCTGTGAATTCCTGGAATTCCTTCTCAATCTCCAATCTCCATTCCTGCTGGGTGTGATCCAGGGCGGACACTTCTCTCAGAATGGAGTGTTTGCCCTGTGGCCTCCAGGGTTGAAACTCACCGCCTAACCCAGCCATCCAAGGTCCAGGGTGGGGTCTGAGCTGATTCCCACTCCCTGTGGCCGTGCAGACCTGGGGTGTTCACTTGATGTCGGGGCCCTGAAGGTCACCCGGAGCCACTCCCACATATCCAAGGGACCTCAAAGACCCAGCTCCAGTGGCAGAGCCCCTGTTTCGGGTGTGGGGGGTGCAAGGTTCTGAACCATCGGCTCGGCCTTCCTGGAAAAAGCATCATTACCTGTCCTGTCCCATGTTTGTGGGCTGCTAGACACTCCCATCTTGGCTGCATTCCCAGGACCCCAGACGCCTGGTGTGGATGGGGGTCGGGGAGCACCTGTGGGGCCTGCAGCAGTGCAGGGTCCCTCCAGGGCAGGCAGGACCTCACAGCCCACTTCCTACCACCAGAGCACACCCTCTGGGCCCTCCCGTGGCAGCTCTTGTGGGACCTGCACCCGCATGCTTCAGGGGTGTGTCCTGGTCCTTCCCCCCGTCCGTGAGTGCTCAATCTGGCTCCCCTTGGAGCCTCAGGTAGACACCCACCCACATGAGGCTCTGTTCACAAGGCCCAACTGGCCTGAGGTGGGCTGGCCCTACCTCCCACTCCAGCCTCCTTAATGGTCCCTCAAATTCAGAGAGGCTTCCCTACCACGGGCCCCTCAATGGGCAAGGTTGGGGGGGCACCAGGGAGCTCTGGGGGTGGAGGCGGGCAGGGGCCTCATAGTTCTTGGCCCCAGGAAGGTACACCCAGGCTGCCATAGCCCCAGGGACTGCACTCACGTCAGGCCATCTTGTGGAGGACACCACTGGTCTCTGGCCCCTAGGGCCATGCCAGGCCAGGACCCCGGGGTTGGAGGCTGGAGCTGGGACTCTGCCTATCGGCAACCAGCCTGAAAGGCCTGGCCAAGGACCCCGGGGTGGAGCCAGGGACATCACCTTGAGCTCCACCCACCCCTGCTGGCCACAGTCTCCAGGCCTGGCCCTTCCTCTGTGCCCAGACGTGGGATTCCTTGAGCTCATCCCTACCTCCACAAAAGATGTCTGCTGCATTGGGCACAGGCAGGAGCCCTCCAGGTATCCTGCTCAGTCACCACCCACCCTGTCTGTTCCCCCCACCCCTGGCCTCTTCCAGCTCCAGACAGGTGCCATGTGGCTGGCTGTGTCCCTGGGGCATTCTCCCTCCTTCCAGAGCTGGCCCCCGCCTGGTCCAGGGGCCCCTGACTGGAGTTCCAGCCATCATCCCAGAGCCAACACTGTGTGATGCAGGCTGAGTCTCTCACCTTGCAGGGGCTCTCACAGTATATGAGACCCAGAGGTGGGCTGCACCCCAAGTGCAGGTTCTGTAGGCCAGCGGAGGCTCAGGGCAGCTGGCGGGAGTTGACCAGAGACTCTACTGGTGGCCACAGAGGCTGAAGCCAGGCATGTTTCTGGCCATCTCAGGAGGGTTTTGGAAAAGGGACCCAGCCCTGAAGAGTGCAGACGTGGGCTGGGTGCCTGTCTAGGCCTGCAGGCTCTACGGCCTCCCACCTGGCCCCCAGAGGGAAGGGCATGTCCTGTTGGCTGTTGAACCAGGGCCTGGGCAGGCCCCAATCCCAAGACACACAATGCTGTGATGTGGACCTGGTGCATGGCAGGGCTCTGCTCACACTCTGCATCCCATTGCCTTGCAGGTGAGAAAACCAGCCTGTGGAGATGCCCCTTCCCTCCCCGTAGGGATGCTCCCCCCGTGAGACGGTCCTCCCTGTGGGGATGCTTCTCCCCGTGAGATAATCCTCCCCGTGGGGATGCTCCCCCCGTGAGATGGTCCACCTTGTGGGGATGCTCCTCCCTGTGAGACAGTCCTCCCCGTGGGGATGCTCCTCCCTGTAAGACGATCCTCCCCGCGGGGGTGCTCCTCCCTCCCTGTGAGATAATCCTCCCCTCCCCGTGGGGATGCTCCTCCCCATGAGATGGTACACCTTGTGGGGATGCTTCTCCCCATGAGATGATCCTCCCTGTGGGGGTGCTCCTCCCCGTGAGACGATCTTCCCCGTGGGGGTGCTCCTCCCCGTGATACGGTCCTCCCCGTGGGGATGTTCCTCCCTGTGAGATGATCTTCCCCGTGGGGGTGCTCCTCCCTGTGGGGTTGGTCCTGGGTAAGAGGAACCCTGGTGTGATGGATGCTGGTCTCAGAACCACAGCTGAAGGATACATCTTCCGTTTCCCTGCAAGATGAGGTCCGCAGAGGCCCCACCTCCGTGTCCTGCTGCAGCCGGAGGTCATCACCAGTGCTAAGGCGGTGCTCCCCGTAACAAGTGCTCAGCCTGTCCCGGTTTCCGCAGTGACTGCAGGCCTGGAGGGCTCTCTCAGCGTGTCCGTCTTCCGCAGCCTGCCCGTGGCACAGCAGGTCCTGAGGGGCGAAGGGGAAGCCCCTGCAGGGCCTGCCCTGCACAGCACCGCAGCCCAAGCCGAGGGGCCTCTGGGCTTCAGGGGTGTGTCCTGGTCCTGCCGGTCCATGGAGAGCTGGGCGCAGACGCAGCACCGGGCGCTCTCAACCCAGCCAGGCAGACGCTGAGATGTGTGTTATTTCACCTGCGGGGTCCCAGGGTTCCTGATCAGGGCTGGGGAAGGTCATAAAAATGGTGCGGTAACCTATATATTATTTTTATGCTGGTGCTTAACACGGCGCCTTTGACACACGTGCGGGAGCTCTGTCGTAAATCAGGCCCTGGGGTTCACTATGCACACAGGCAGGAGGCCGCCCACGCCTCACACGTGCGCTCTGTCCCCAGCGGCTGCCTCCGGGGAGCCAGGCCTCGGGTCTGGTGTTTGAGACCCTCCAGCCTGGGTCTGGGGTCCAGCTGCCGGCTGGCCCCCCTTGCCTCCCACAAAGTTTCCTTGAGTGCCGGGGCAGGAGGGGGCCAGCCTGTGACAGCTTTCTCCAGCTCCAGGCCAGAAATGGAGGGAACGCCCACGCTGCATTTGGCAGCCCTGCCCACCTGCACGTGCAAGTGTGCGTTCTCCTGGGATGTGTGCATGCGTGTGTGACTGTGCGTTCTCTGGGTGTGTGTGCATATGTGAGCATGAGTGTGTCTGTGTGCAAATGTGGCTGAGCAGAGGCCCAGCTCCTCTGCACACCCCAGGCCAGCCTCCAAAGCCTGCTCCACCTCGACCAGGCTCCCTATCTCCCAGGGTGGTGGCCATAGGCTTTCCCCTGGGCAAATAGGCAGGTGGCAGCTTCCCAAAGCTCTGGGGCATCTTCTAGTCCCACGAGACCATAATGAGTCAGGCTCTCTCTCCTCACTAGACCTCTGGGCTTCAGCTTCATCTGTAGGCAGGGCTGGCACTGGCATGGGGGTTAGAGGTGAGGGGCTGCAAGGAAAGTAAGGCCTTGTTTCTGAACCAGGGATCTGAAGTGCCCTCCCGGGGAGGTGGACAGGGATGGCTGTGCAGTCGTCAGGGCAAGGCTCCCGAAGATGTGCCAGCTTCTTCATAGGTAGTGTGCAGGGCAGGGTCAAGACCCTGGCCTTCCCCTCCTGCCCCTCAACTGCATACTTTGTAGGTTGTCCTGGTACCATACCTGCAGGGCGAGGCCCCAGGGCAGCCCACTGAGTGCTGTGGTCCTGCCTGCTTCCAGCACCTTCTTTGCGCTCCTGGCTGGCTGGGCCCCTGTGCAGTCCTGAGCCTCCTGCCCTCCCTCCTCTCTGCCAGGGAGGCCCCCACATCACACCCTGGCAGGCAGACAGGGGGCAGACATCCCTATGGCCCACAGAACGTCTGTGTGCATACGTGTGCGACATGGCCCCCCATGCAGGACCTGGAGGGCAGGTCACATGGCTAGAGCCCTGGAACAGCACGTGGAAGACGAAGGGCTTCAGGAGAATGTTTTCGGATGCATAAGCAACAGCCCCAAACTGAGTGCACAACCCAAGAATCCACATTTGCTCACTGCCCGTTTGGGGGTGTGTCTGGGGCATCCCATGGGTGGGGCTGCATCTCCCCTCTGAGGAGGCTCCTGAGTGACTACCAGGCATGAGGGCCTGGCTCAGGGCCAGGCGAGCTGCAGTCCCCTGAAAAAGGTGTCCTGTCTTCCCAGTCCCGACTCTGACCCTCGCAGGGTGACTGGGAGCTCCTTCCTGCTAACAGGCTGGGAGTCTCGGCGGGGGGCGGGGGGTGGGTTGGCCAGGACAGCTCGGTCCCGGGGCTACCTGCTCCCACAGGGTCAGGCGGGGTCAGAGGTCCTCCCAGGGCCACTCTGGGCAGCAGGAACAGCTGACCCCTTCCACTCCACCCAGGGGCCAGCAGCACAGTTGGGAGGGGTGAGTGTGGGAAGCATGGGGCAGGGCAGGAGCCCACTGGGGCTGAGCTTGGAGGTGGCCAGGGCAGCTCTCCAGTGCTCTTAGGGAGGGCAGGGTGGAGCCAGGTGAGCATGGAGAGTGAGGCTCAGACCTACGGGAGCTTGGTATCTGCAAGGGGCCTTCCTGAGTAGGGGTCCTGGGGGGCTGGCCGATCCGAAGGGGCTGGCCCTACAGGTTTGTGGCTGCTGGCGAGGAAGGGTAGGGAGAGAACAGCTCTACACACACACACCACCGGCCTCAGGGGCAACTCACTGGGCCCCAGGCAGGGTGGGCATGTGATGGGCTGAGCATGGCCCTCACCATCCCAGGCAGCTGGGCAGCGGGGGGGGGCGCGGGGCTGGCAGATAAGCTCTCTGTGCTGCGTGCAGGACAGCAGGCCTTATCAGCACTGGCGGAAGGACAGGATCCTGGGGAGACAGGTGCAAGCTGCTGAAGTGACAGCAGGTGAAGCCCCCATGCCTGGCCTGGGTTGGGGTTGGGGATGGGGAGCGGGGCGAACTTCCGCCACTGGCCCTCCTGAGCCTGGGGACAATCTCGTGAGGGTCTGGCTGGTGCAGGTGCCACCCTGACTTGATGGCCTTTCTCCTGGCCCTGGGCAGGGCCTCCGCCCACAGAATGGGTTTGGAGGGGCAGTGGACGTCCGCTCTGCGGAAAAAGCCTGGAACATCATGACGCACAGTGGCTGGAAGTCAGAGGAAATGTGTGGGTGCTGAGGCTCGGATGGGGGTTGCCCTGCTCTGAGGGAGGCCTCACAGCCCTGCCATGTCCCACACCAGCCCTGCAGTGGCCAGGCACCCTCATACAGGCCAGCACGTGCCTCCATCGCCCACAGCGCAAGCTCAGAGATGGGGCATGAGAGCAGCCCTCATCCCCACCCAGTCACTCCCCGGGGATGCCGGATTATTCCTTGAACCCTGTGCTCCCAGCCCTGGGGAAACCTCACCCAGGATCCTGGGGCAGTGGGCCCCACCCTCTTCTGGTCCCAGGCTCTGTGTCCTTCAGCTCTGCACTAAGTCGGGGAGGGGTTGGGTTGGCTCAGGTCTGCCAGGTTCGGCCGCCCGCATGTATGAGTGTGTGGGGGCCTCCAAGCCGGCCCTGAGATCCGCAGGGACAGAAAGTGGGGGCGATGCACGGGCTGGTGGCCTGTCTGGGGAGCTGCCCGCCCACAGCACACACATGTTTTATAAGGACATAGGAGGTGGCTTCTGCTCTCTGCTTCACTGCATTTTATTTAAAAGGTAGAGGGAAGAAAGTAAAATAAATAGTGGTTCCCACAAGGACCACACACATGGCACGGGCAAGTGGGGGGGGGCAGACTGCGCCCAGCTGGCACGTGTCTCCCCATGATGTCTGCTCCTGACCCCCACAAGGGGGCCAAGGGCAGGGGATTCTCATCCATGGGTCCCACCGGCCTCAGCGCAGGACTCCATGCTCACTGCCCCCCTGCCGCCCCGGGATTAGGGACTGGGACCTAGGGTCCTGTGCAGTGAGCCTCGCCGGGGCTCTTACCCCCTTGGCATAGTTCTGGGGGGAACCTGCCTTGTTTGCTCTGAACCCCGGCATAGCCCCAAACAAGACCTTTGCTGAAGATGCCTGCAGCCCCGGGGGCTGTCACAACAGTGGTGCTGGGGACCCGCCCCTGACCTCTCACCTGCAGGTCAGCCCGGGGCCCACTCTGCTCCCAGAGTCCAGCTCTCTCCTGCTGTCACCTCAGAGAGACCCTTGTTTGGTTTCTCCTGTCATTTATTGGCTGAAGCCCCCCCCTCCCGCAGGGGCCCCTGAAGCCCCAGGCCCAGGGTGCGTGGGTCAGTGGGGAGGCGGTGGAGGCAGCCACAGTAAGGGCCAAAGGGGCCACAGCCGAGAGGGTGTGCACCTGCAGGTGGGGCAGCATCAGGGCAGGAAGGACTTCCCTCCCCCAGAAGAGGTGGGGATTTGGGAGGGGCAGGCAGAGGTGGGCTGGAAGAGCTGGAGGGCCTGCCTCTGGCTCCTGCCCAGGGAGTGTCTGTTCCTGGGGTGGGGGGGGCCAGGCCGAGGGGAGGTGGTGGCAGCCCAGAGCCCCCACCAGGGCCCAGGGCAGGAGACAGGCTGAGGACCTGGAAAAAACGCTCTCACTGTGAGTGTAAACAGGGCCCCACCTCTGCCAGATGTTCCTGGAAAATGTTTAGGATTCGGTCAACATGTGAAATTACCATCAAACTTTTATTAATCAGAGGCATTTGTTGTCAAGCCCAGCCTGACCCCTCCGGACATTCCGGGGAGGGGCCTGGGCCTGGGCCTGGGGTGCTGTTCAGCCCCAGGCTCGGGGTCAGCAGGAGGGCGTGCGGCAGGGCTGGGCTGCAGCTGTCCCTCCCACACTGTCCAAGGTCAGGCTGGCTGTGGTGGCCAGGCCACAGCGACCAGCCTGTCCAGTGACCGAGACCCCGCAAGCACCCCGGGTTCCCACACTCAGAGCAGCCCCTCCCCCAGGCTGCTGGCAGGACTGCAGCCAGCTGTTTCCAGAGGTTCAGGACCACATAGAGTCGTGACCCTTTTCTGGGGTGCTAGACTCGTTAAGTACCAAAAGCCCCACTTAGTTAGGAGCTGACAGCTGGGCTGGCTCCCTGGCCAGGAAGAGGGAGGCCAGTGCAGGACTCCTGGGGGAGGAAATCCTGGGGACAGAAGGCCTGGGGAGGGGAGTCCTGGGGGAGGGGAGTCTCGGGGAACCTGAGACCTAGGGGTGGGGTCCTGGGTAAGGGGTCCTGGGAGGGGAGTCCTGGGGGATGGTGTCCGAGGTCCTGAAGGGCTCCAGAAACCACCCAAGCAGCCCCTCCTCCTCAGGACTAAGCCTGTGTGGGTAGGACCCCTCAGACCAGGAGCCCCACCAGCCGGCTTCTGATCCTGCCATGCTCCCTGCTGCATGCCCCTTTCTCGTCCCCTTCCCCCACCCCCTGCCCCACACAGGGGTGGGAAGTTCTCAATTCTCTCTTCTGGGAGGGAGAGCATCCCAGAGATTCCGGAGGTGAGGGGAAGCCTGGGAGCTGATGCTGTAATTCCACACAGAGATACTGGCCGATTTCGTATGTATATATGTATTTTTGCTAGCTCCAGCCAGGGCTGGGGAGCTGGTGGAGCGTGAGAACTGTCCCCCACCCCTGTTGGGGCCACCCCAGCTGACTCACTGGCCCTCTGAGATGGACATGGAGGGAGGGAGCACAATGTGATCCGCTCTTGGGTTCTGTCCTGCCCTCAGCCAGGGAGTTTGGCAGCCTGGGTCTGTTTTGGGCATTAAGCTACATGGGGAGAGAGGCGGGCTGGAGCATGGGGCGGGTGAAGGAAGGGCTGTTTTTGTGATCAGTGGGGAAATGGCCTGAGAGGGTCCTGGGTGGATGGGTGGGAGCCTGGCACAGCCCACCTCCTCCATGACCCCGGCAGTACCTGCCCACTCCATCTCTCCTCTGGCTGTGGGATGGTGGGCTTGGCCTGAAGGCCCTGAAGGTGGAGGGCGGGAGGCTGGTGCTGGGGTCTGGGGGAATCCCTGCCCCCTCTGTCTTGAGGTCCCAAGGCCTTGGGCTGTGGTGCATGCAGGCTGGGGATGCAGCACTTATCATGGGCCTCTTATCACGGTGGTGGGGTCATTCAGCCTGCTGCGGGTGGGTGAGGGACTCTGCCGCCCTCTACCTGCTTCCCCGGGGTGGGGGATCTGGGTCCAGCCCTTCTGCAGGTGGGGCCGTCAGTCTAGCGCTTAAGCACTGACTGTATGCGGCACTGCTGGCGGTGCTGGGGCGGAGGAGACTTGGTGGGAGGGGTTCTGGGGGGGCTAAGCCGGTTGCCAGGTGTGCACTCCCGCAGGTTACTCACCTGCAAATTTGCCTTGGGTGCGCAGGTGCCTCTCTGGCACAGGTTCCCTCAGACCCAGGGCTGGTAGGACCGTACGCCCGCCGCAGCACGCACTCGACCTGAACTTTGCGCAGAGAAGAGTACATTTAAATCCGCCACTCGCGGTGGGACGAAGCTCCAGGTCCGTTCCGGTCCACCACCCCAGGAGCAGGGAGCCAGCAGCTACCCGGCTGGGTGGGCCAGCGAGGGGGCGGGGCGAAAGGCGGGACCTCCAAAGGGGAGGGTCCCGAGAGAGGCGGGGCGAGAGGGGCTTCCAGAGGGGAAGGGTCTCTAAAGGGGCGGGGCGGGGCAAGGGGAGGGGTCCCGCTCTCCGAAGGCAAGGTCCCGGGAAAGGCGGGAAGAGGGGAGAGGTCTCGGGAGGGCTAGGGCGACCTGGAAGGGGTTGGGGCCCCCTGGGGAAGTGGCGAGGGCAGGGGCGGAGGCTCCCGCAGGCCTCGGGGTGTTCGGAGCTGCGGCGTAGCCGCACTGGCCAGGGGCGGGGGTCCTAGGCGGCTGCGGGTGTGACCCCTCGAGAAGTGGGGACGGGGTGTGGAAGTGGGGCCACGCCCCGCACGGTCTGCCAGTTCGGTTCTGAGCGGCGGCCAGGGGCTTTTGGTTGCGCAGACCAGGGGGCCCTGCACACTCTGGGAGGGAGGGGCCTGCGGTGGGACTGGGAAGGGTCTGGGTCTCCCGGCCCCACAACCCGACTGTCCAGCGTATGCGGAGGGAGAACTGGCTTCTGCGTCCAGAAGCCCTTCTACGAGCAGCGCCCATCCCCACGCGCCAGGTCCCGGATGGGTGGGGGAGCCGAGACTTCCATTTTTGGCAGAGACCCCCGCCGAGCTGCCCAACAGAAGTGTCCACTCAGACACGGTGTGCCCTGCGGGAGATCCGAACGACATCTGTCGCAGGGATAATTCCAGGAGGTACTGCCATGGTGGAACACCGATAGGCAGCACAACCCAGGGGATACAGTGAAGTGGGGGGGGGGGACTGGCGTGGGCTGTGTGGCTCTGCTGTTCCCGCTCCCCCTCCCTCCCTCACCAGGGGTAGCAGCAGCACCTGGCCTGGATGGGCACTGGGCAGGCGGGGAGGGGGGACCTCCTCCATGAGTTTGGCTGCCCAGTTTTCTCTGCGCAGGGCACCTGGCACCGGGGTCATGTCATTAGTCTGGATGCCTAGGGGCCAGTTGGGTCTTGATTGGGGGTGGGGACTGTCCGACTTTTGGCGTTTGGAGGCCAGATAGCATGGCTTCTGTTGAGCTCCGAGACCTTCTGAGGAGTGGGAGTCTTGCAGACCCTCACCCCATGGGCACCACTGTGTGAGGTGCAGAACCTGGTTGGGAGCAAAGGGGTCAGCAGGTGCCTCCACCTGGGCTTCTGACAGCTAGGTGCCCTCCATGGATCCCCCAAACCCACGGTCAACGGAGGCTGGGAGAGGCAGACCAGTCAGCCCGGGCCACAGGAGGTGGGGCTGGAGGGCAGTTGGTGTCCACTGCCGGACAGTTGGAGAGCTGAAGCGATGGACAGATGCAGCAGGCCACAGACCATCAGCCCACCTTCCATGCCCAGCTAGCTGTCTGTCCTCCTCTGCCTGGAGCAGCATATCCCTGCTGAGCCCTTGGCAAGCCTGGGGTGGGCACAATGGCTCCTGAAGACTGTCCTGGGGCTAAGGCCTCCACCTTGTCGGGGACCCCAGCTGGCAGGTCTGGGGTGGGCTATCAGACCTGGGTGCAGAAGCCCATGGAGTGCACCCTCATGCCAGAAACGTGGGGGCGGTGGCCTCCCAGGGCTTGTGTCCCTCTGCCCAGTGTGGGCCTGGAAGTGCACTTGGGCCTCCGTCCTGAGACCCCTGCAAACCCCTGCTGGCACAGGACAGCTTTGCAGAGCCCCATTTGTGCAGGAGGAAGCCCGTTTTGCTCCTGCCACCTGTGTGGTCCTTGAACTTAAGACACTACGTGTCTGGCTGCAATTGGATGAGCTCCCGCCACACCCGGGTGGCCCATCCGTCTACCCCTAGTGGTGCCCCTTGCCTGGCCTGAGACCCAGTGCTCCCCCAGCAGTGCGCCTGGCAGGTGGGGTGGGTAGGCCAGAGGCTCTTCCACAATGTGACCAGGGCCCTCTGCTTGCTCAGTGTCCTGGCAGGACAAATGGCTTTATCCTGTCCCCTGGCTTGTCCAACTCCATGGGGGCTCAAATTCTAGATTTTGATTGACCTGAGGGGAAGGGGGTCCTGGCTTCTCCATTAGGATCGGAGAGGCCTGGAGGGACCTGTGCCGCTCCACTGAGACCCAGCTCAGCCCCCACCCATGCTGCCCTAGGGGCTCCCAACCCTGAGCACATCTCCCATCTCTGGTCTTCCCATCCTTGTCCCTCTTCTGGTCCCCAAGACAGGGCCTGCCTGGGGCAATCCTCCCCTCCTCCTGTCCCCCACTCCCCCTTCTCTCCCAGCCCTCCCTCTCCCTCCTCCCTTCTTCTTCCATGGCCCCCTCCTCTTTGTGCCCCCTCCTCCCCTTCTCACCCACCGGCCCCCTTCTTTCCCTGGCCCTTCTCCCCTGCTCCCTCCTTCCCTCTTCTCCCCCTGCCCCCTCCTCCCAGTGCTCCCTCCTCCCACCTGCCCTTTCCTTCCCATTCTCCCTGCCCTCTTCTCCCCCTCCCCCTCCCTCTGCCCTCTGGGCTCCTTCCTCCCCTTTACCCCCCTTCTCCTTTAGATTCCTCTTCCCCCTCCTCCCCTCCTCTCTCCTATCCCCATGCCTTTCTCTCTCCTGCTCCAGCCCAGGATATTCTTGGGGGCTTGCATGGCTTGGGACAGAGTCCCTCACTCTCACTCTGGCCTCCGCCTACCTTAACCTTGCCGCACAAATTACACATGAACAGCACAGATGCCTGTCGCGGAGACTGGGACACATCCCAAACCTCCAGGCACTCAAGTCCCTCGGAACTGGGGACAAATCAGCTTCTCAGAATCATTGGTTATTTGAAAACGTCCAGGAAAAGGGGGTGTTTGTCAGTGTTTAAATGCCACATGACATTCCTCTGCTTCATGACCCTCTGTTTGTCTCCTTGCTGAACACGCCCAGGGACACCAACCTGCCTGCCAGCCTCCACCTGCTGATTCCGGGGGTCGCCCGGCCTGCCCCCACCTCCCCATCCCCGAGCAGCCCCAGTGAGACCCCGCCCTCACCGAGGGTGAGCCCCGCCCCAGTCTGGCCACACCCCTCACTGAAAGTTAGCCCCGCCCCGACTCCGGGAGAGCCCGCCTCCGTCCTGACCCCGCCCGCACTCCCGGAGCCAGGTCCTGCAGACTCGATGCGGACTCCCCAGAGCAGCAAAGGGTAGCGTGAGCACCAGCCGTGCGTGAGGATGCTGCTGCAGGTGGAAGGTGTGATGGCGCAGGTCCTGCAGGCTGACCTGCCAGGGCCACCTGCCCAGCGACGCGTCCTGCCCTGGATGACCTTGCCTTGCGTCTGGTCTGTGGGACATGTCTGATGCTGGGGGCAGGGGTGGGGGGAGGCATCCTCACCAACCTGCAGCACTCGTGACTGTCCGCCTTCTAAAGAGACCTCAGCCACCGTGCCTATCTTCAGAAAGCCGTGCGCTCCTGCTGTCACGGGGGGGAGGGGTGGACTGCAAGGTGAACGGGCTCCTCTCGCTCCTCCCAGTGGAGCGGGTGAAGCCTGCAGCCCTGGGGGTCCTAGGCTGTGTGTGTGTGTGTGTGTGTGTGTGTGTGTGTGTGTGTGTGTTTGCGCGCGGGCGCAGGAGG
Source organism: Ailuropoda melanoleuca (assembly GCF_002007445.2). NCBI lineage: Eukaryota > Metazoa > Chordata > Mammalia > Carnivora > Ursidae > Ailuropoda > Ailuropoda melanoleuca. The sequence goes on from NC_048220.1 coordinate 559,879, forward strand.
GACTGGCGATGGCCCCGCGAGGGCTTTCTCTGGGGGTCAGTACCCGTTCTCTCTGCTGTGCGTCCGCCCACCCCCACGCTCCTGTCAGCATACTGCATTCTTTGGGCCACTCCTCGCATGATGCATCTTTCCCCATGTTCTTTGCTCTGACTTCGCATCCCGCTGGGGACTGTGGCTTTTAGGAAACCCAGTCCTACACTGTCTGTTCCCCGTGTTTACAGTGATTATGGATATGCTTCCTTTCGTTTTACACTTTTATGGCACTTTTACCCATTTTTCTTTTATCTACTTTCTTGCCTTGCTTTTTATTTTATTTATTTTTAAAGACGATATTTTTCAGTAATGTGGGGCTGGAACTCACAACCTCAAGATCAAGAGTCCCAAGCTCTTCCACCTGAACCGGCCAAGCGCTCCTTGCTTTTTATTTATTTATTTATTTATTTATTTATTTATTTATTTATTTTTAAAGATTTTATTTATTTATTCGACAGAGAGAGACAGCGAGAGAGGGAACACAAGCAGGGGGAGTGTGAGAGGGAGAAGCAGGCTTCCCACTGAGCAGGGAGCCTGATGCGGAGCTGGATCCCAGGACCCCAGGATCATGACCTGAGCGAAGGCAAGTGCTTAAGGGCTGAGTGCCCCAGGCGCCCCATTGCCTTGCCTTTTAAATGGAGATTTTGTTTTACTGTTCTTCCCTCCCTGACTGATTCCCCCCTCCCCCCCAGCCTTGAAATTTATACTCGCGGGTTCTGTCTGTTCAGTGCTGCCGCTGCAGCTGTCACCTGCCTGTCCCACACAGACTTAGGTAACACTTGAGTAGTCCCAAGGCAAGAAAAGCCCATGAAAACGTTTGAGCTCCCATTACCACATTTTAGTTCTGTCACTGCCACGTCAGACACAGGCTTGTTGCCTCGTGGACAATATCTGTCTGGAGTCCTGCTCATGGAACTGTTCATTTGCTCACCTTCCTTTGCTCACGATGGCCTGTCCCTGCAGGATTACGTTCCTTCCTGGAGTCCTTACTTGAGACTCGGCTCTGGCCTTAAGTTCCCTGCATTTCCTTTCCTCCTGAAAGGATGTTATCTTGTCTTTGTCCTAGAGGAGCAGATATGTTCGATGCACAGCTGTAGGCTGGCGTTTGTTTTCTCACAACTTTGCGCTACTGCAGTGCATGGAGGCGTTAGTGCTGCATAACAATGAGGCTAATACTTAGTGGCTTCACATAGTCATTTTCTGCCATTTCTGTGGATTGGAAATTTGGGTGTGGGGCCCTGGTCTGCTTTGCCTCTGGCTCTATCATGAGGTTGCAGTTGGATGTGGGCTGACTCCAGCCTCTGGAGGTTTGAGTGTCCTGCAGGCCTGCATCCAGGGTGACCCACTCATGTGGCTGGAGGCCTCAGTCCCCTCCACAAAGAGCCCTCCAGAGCCTGACTGAGCGCTGTCCTCCTGAGGTGGTGGCAGCCTCCAGAACCTGTCCCCCCGGAGGCAGGGTGGCTGCTCTAGCCCAGCCTCCAACTCACAGGTCACCACTTCCCCAATGCCCCAGTGTCACCTGGGGCCCACCTGCTCCGTGTGGGAGGGGCTGCACAAAGGTACAGGTAAGGTGCATCTTCCAAGGTGACCCCAACAGCCCCATCACTGCCAGTTAGAGGTCTTTACGGCTCTGCTTTACTGCAGATTTCTCTTCTTTCTCTGGGTTCCTGCAAGATTCGCTCTCTGTTGAAGTTCTTCAACTTCCCTGTAGTGTTAGTCTAGGTGTAGGACAGACGTACTTCCTGCATCTGTGGATTTATATTTTTTGTCTTCTTTTTTTTGCAGTATGATTGACACGCAGTGTTATGTTGGTTTGAGGTGTACAATATAGTGATTCAGCACTGGCACACGTCACCTGGTCCTCATCGTGACAAGTGTTTCACCCATCCCCCCACCCACCTCCCCCTGGTCACCCTTAGTGTGTTCTCTGTAGTTAACAGTCTTTCTTTCTTTGCCTCCCTGTTTAATTCTTTTGTTTCTGTTTGCTTGTTTGTTTTGTTTGTTAAATTCCACATGTGAGTGAAATCATAAGGTATTTGTCTTTCTCTGACTGACTTATTTCACTTAGCATAATACCCTCTAGCTCCATCCACGTCACTGCAAATGGTAAGATTTCATTAACTTTATAGCTGAGTAATATTCCAGTGTGTGTGTGTGTATGGCTGTTGTGGATATTGCTGCTATAAAATTGGGGCGCACATGCCCCTTCAGATCAATACATTTGTATCTTTGGACTAAATACCCAGTAGTGCAATGGCTGGGTCGTAGGTTAGTTTGATATTTAATGTTTTGAGGAACCTACACACTGTTTTCCAGAGTGGCTGCACCAGCTTGCATTCCCACCAATAGTGTAAGAGAGCTCCCCTTTCTCTGCATCTTTATCAACACCTGTTGTTTCCTGTGTTGTTAATTTTAGCCATTCTGACTGGTGTGAGGTAATATCTCATTATGGTTCTGATTTGTATCCCTGATGATGAGTGACGCTGAGCATATTTTCATGTCTGTTGGCCATCTATGTCTTCTTTGGAAAAATGTCTATTGATATCTTCTGCCAAATTTTTTTTTAAAGATTTTTATTTATTTATTTGAGAGAGACAGCCAGTGAGAGAGGGAACACAAGCAGGGGGCGTGGGAGAGGAAGAAGCAGGCTCCCAGCAGAAGAGCCTGATGTGGGGCTCGATCCCAAAACACTGGGATCACGCCCTGAGCTGAAGGCAGACGCTTAACGACTGCACCACCCAGGCGCCCCATGCCAAATTTTTAATTTGATTATTCATCTTTTGGGTGTTGAGTTGTATAAGTTCTTTATATATTTTGAATACTTACCCTTTATTGGCTATGTCATTTGCAAATATCTTTTCCCATTCCATGGGCTGCCTTTTAGTTTTGTTGATTGTTTCCTTTGCTGTAAAGAAGCTTTTTATCTTCATTAAGTCCCAGTAGTTCATTCTTGCTTTTGTTTTCCATTGGAGATATGTCTAGCAAGAAGATGCTGTGGCCAAGGTTAAAGAGGTTGCTTCCTGTGTTCTCCTCTAGGATTTTGATGGATTCCTGTCTCACATTTAGATCTTTCATCCATTTTGAGTTTATCTTTGTGTATAATGTAAGAAAGTGGCCCAGTTTCATTCTTCTGCATGTGGCTGTCCAGTTTTCCAAACACCATTTGTTGAAGAGACTGTCTTTTTGTTGTTGTTGTTGGCTATTCTTTCCTCCTTTGTCATAGATTAATTGACCATAGAATTGTGGGTTTATTTCAATGGATTTATATTTCTCATCAGTTGTGGAAAATTCTCTTCATACATAATTCTCTTAATGTACATGGTCATTCCTAAATAAATGCTCACCATTTTATTCTTCTGAGTTTCTGGACAGACACAGATTGGGTCCTCTAACTGTAACCCTTGTGTCTCTCAGTCTCTCATATTCTCCATTTTCTCACCTCTGCTGCATTCTGGATAAGTTCACTGGGCATGCCTTCCACTTCACTACCTCTCTCTTCGACTATGTCTAATCTGCTGCTGAACCCATCCACAATGTGTTTTTAAATTTTTTACAGTGATTACATTTTATATTTTTAGAAATGATGTTAAAAAGTCTGTTAATTCCTGAAGGTTTGCTTTTATATGGTAGTTGTATACTCTTGTACTCTTCACCCCTTATTTTGAAAAATATTCCATTTGAAAACTAACATTGATACAGAAATTAAAAAAAAAACACCAAGATTGTGAAGCTGAACGTTGTCATAAAGGAATTGCTTTTATGGTGGGAACTCCACCCAGATCAAGAATAAAAGGTGATTGGCACACCAGATGCGTCCTCTGCTCCTCCTGATAATTCCCTCCTTCCTCCTCCTTGAGACTTCCTCCAGGCGACCACTATCCTGACTTTATAAAAGCAATTTCCTTGCTTTCCTTTAAACCTGCATTCCTGTACACTGTAGTTCAGTCTTGCATGCAACTGCACAGTTTATGTTCTGTTGTGTTTAGCTTTTTTGCCCAATAGTAGAGTTGTGAGGTTGCTGCATTTTTAAAAAAGATTTTATTTATTTATTTGTCAGAGAGAGAGAGAGCGCACAAGCAGGGGGAGCAGCAGGCAGAGCTAGAAGCAGGCTCCCCACTGAGCAAGGAGCCTGATGTGGGACTCGATCCCAGGACCCTGGGATCATGACCTGAGCCGAAGGCAGATGCTTAACCAACTGAGCCCCCCAGGCACCCCAGTTGCTGCATACTGTTGCTTGTGTAGACTTTTCATTGCTGCATAGTGTTTCATTATAGAATCTACCACTATTTTTTTAAAAAAATATTTATTTCAGAGAGAGCACAAAAGCAAGAGCATGAGTGGGGTGAAGGGCAGAGGGAGAAGCAGACTCCCTGCTGAGCAGGGAGCCTGATGTGGGGCTCAATCCTGGAACTCTGGGATCATGACCTGAGCTGAAGGCAGATGATTACCTGACTGAGCCACCCAGGTGCCCCAAATCTACCACTATTTTTAAAGGCCTTCGTCTGTTGCTGGTTATTTGTTTTTTTCCATGTTTGGGACAATTGGGAATGATGAGGCTAGGAGCATACCTTCTTTGTATTCCCTGGTGTACACGTGCATGCATTTCTTTTTGGTGTGTACCTAAATATGGATTGCTAGGTCAAAAGGTGAAAACTTTTAACTAAAGTTAGTAATGCCAAACCAGTTGAATCAATTTAAACTTTTCCAAGCAGTGTATGAGAATTCTAGTTGTTCTACATGGTCACATTTTATTTTATTTTTAAAATGTTAGGTATTGTGGTGAGTATGTATTGTATCTCATTATAGTTTTAATTTGCATTTCCCTGATGAGTAATGATGTTGGCCATTGGGATAACCTCTTTTATAAGGTGTCCATTTAGGTCTCTTATCTTTGGCTTGGGTTGGATTGTCAGTCTTTTCCCAATTTTTTGGAATTCCTTGTATTTGTCAGTTTTATGAGTTACAAATAATTTTTTTAACCCAATGGCTTTTTCCTATCTTATTAATGTCTTTTCATGAGCAGAAAGTTTTATTATGTCAAAATTTTCATACTTTCCCTCATACCTAATGCTTTTTATGTGTGCATACACATTTTAAGAATTATTTGCCTACAACCAGGTTATGAAAATATTTTACATTATCTTCTAGAGGCTTTGTTTTGTCTTTCACAGTTGGATATCCGTGCACTTGGAGCTGGCAACATGGAGGTGATGATGTGAGCTTCTCACTGTCCAGGTGGTTATGGAAAGCACCACCACCCTTTCTCCACCACCAGTATCAGGTGTCCACGTGCAGACCTGTCTGATCCTCCACTATCTATTCCATTCCTGGCTCATGTGTTTACCTGGACACCAGCACCTCCCTATCTTATTCCCTGTGGCTTTATTGTATACGAGTGAGTAAATATTCCCACTGTGCTTGGTGGCTGCAAGCATGTTGTGGTTGTTTGGGCCTTTGCACTTCTATATAAATTTTAGAATCAGCTTGTCAATTCACACAACATGATGGGATTTTTATTGCAATAGCATTGACTTTATAGTCCAGTTTGGGAAGATTTAACACCTTACAGTATTGGGTGTTCCTACTTATGCCCATGACATGGTTCTCTGTTTATTTAGGGAATCTGTAATTTCTCTCAATATTGTCTGTAGGTTTTGAGGGTAAAGACCCTGCACATATTTTGCTAGATTTTTTTCCTAAGCAGATTTTTTTTTTGTATTCCATTGTACATGGTAATGGGTCTTAGGTTGAAGTGATTGAATTTATTAAAGCAGACTCTCTCAGGAAAAGGGGCATGGGCTAGCAGCATAGGCAGAAGAAGAAGCCAAGCTATGATGTGGTCCACACTGAAGCACGAGGGGAAGGCAATGCCCAAGAGCTGTTGGCACAGTTATTGCCACCTTGAGGCAAGGGGCTGGCCATCCCTCCAGTCAGTCCATATCCCTGGTTGAGGTCTGCCTTGCAGGGGCAGTGCTATCCTCTCAGGCCAGGCACTCCCACTGGGGTAAGGATAGCCCTCCTGAGAAGGGGCAGTGGTGAGCTGCTCCAGCCAGCACCCCAGATGCTAGCTGTAGGTACCTTAGCTGCTATGGAGGGTCTGGCGGGGAAACCAAGGGCATCCACCACATCCTTGATTCTCTTATTAAAGCCACATTATCTGCCCACTTCATTGGCATTCTGGTGGTCATAATTCTGAGAAAATATTGAAGACAGTCAGTGGGATAAGCCATGACCCTGCTGCTGCTGTTGGTCCTGAGCCCTGTGATGTTCTCCACCACGTCCTTTAGCCTCCATTCCACATCCTGCCCACCTTCGCCACCCTGGGCTGGAGATAGCTTGGGCCCTCATCTGTGAGGGGTCTGACACTTGCCTCTTCTGGTCACACCTGGGCATTGAAGAGCCAGAGATGCCCCAACTGCCTGGGTCCCAGCACATCTTTTCTGCCCGTTCCTTCACTGTGGGGCCCTATCCTGAGTCCTCCTGTTGGTCAAGGCCCACTAACTCTCACAGTCCAGGGACTCAAGCAGGTGCACCCAGAGCCTGGAGTCTGGCACAACTTTTACTGTCTCCCTTTTGGGGATGAAGACCCTGCGCCATATGGTGGCTGCTGTACTGCTCCATCCTGGCAGGGCTCTTCCTACAGCATGGTGCCTCACTGCACCTTCCAGAGGTCAGAGGCAGCCTCCAGGTGGTGGGATGCTGGAGCCCACGCATGTAAGTAAATGTGACCTGGGTATGCTGAGATGGGTGCTGGCTGAACCACTGTGGGTGGCAAAGGCAAGCCTATCCTGGGGACACAGGTCAGCCTTGGCTGGAGTGAAACCTTGTCCAAGGCAGACAGCATGGCCCCGAGTTGTTGGCTCTCTTTGGGGAGTTATGCTGTACAGGACCTCAGCCTTGGCCTCTCTGGCTGGCAGTCCACGCTCATGGGTGAGACAGGCCCCACCTCCCTGTCTGCCAGCATGGCTGCTCCAGAACTGTCTGCACAGCACCTGGTGGCAGTGGTCTCTTCTGTGGTGGATGCTCTCAGGAGGGCTTCACATTCCTCTTCCCCTAACCTCCTCTTCCTTGCTCTCCCAGTTTGCTCTCTCCAGCTCCCTGCCCAACTGGTCTTACCATTTGCTGCTTATCTTTAGCTGGATTGTTCTTCTGCGCCTTTCACACCCTTATCCTGGGCCACAGGTGTCCTGCCAGGAGCTCCACCCATTGGGAAGCCCCTTACCACTGTTTTCAGGGCCACCCCTGGGTAACAATCTGCTCTCTGGCTTGTCTTCTTCTATTAGCTGGTCATAGGGCTTCTAGGAGGTGGGAGCAGGGGTCTGAGGAAAGGTGGCCATACAATAATAGCATGGGACAGCACCTGTTTATGTCCCCTCTGGACTTGTGTGGACCCAATCCCAGTGAACCACCGTGGTGAGCAGTGGGGCCGCCTAACTTTATGACATGTGGGCTCAGCCCATGTTGTGCATCTCTGGTCACATGGTCACTCAAATTCTATGCCCAGATGGCCCTGGCAGGTTCTGGTGCATGCCAGGGACTGCATGCATGTTGCGTGAGGAAGGGATGCCCTGCAAATCTTCCACCAGGGATGGTCAGATGCTTTGCACAGTATCTGGTGCCATGGGATCAGCTGAGACACACTGTCTAGTTGGCCAGGACCATATGCAAAGCCCTTTCTTGCCTGGGACCCTATGTGATTCAGTATGTGATTCTTGTCTGGGACCTCCAAGAGCCTGAGGGGACTTCTGTGTCCTCCCTGGTAGGAGGAGGTGGAGGTGCAGTGCCTTGCCCTTGCTTTGAAGGGAAGTCCTAGGCCACTGGACCTTAAATCCCACACTGATGGGACATATCTCTGAATCTCTTACCATACACCCTGCAGAGTGCATGTGTCTTTTCAAGGCACCCAATGTGCCTGGCTTTGGGAAACTTGGAGAACGACTGCAGGCAGAGACACTGGGCCAGGCCTGGACCAGTACCTCAATTGTTCTCAGACCTCATACATGCCTTGTCCATCAGGAGGGACATGTGGTGCTTTGAGTCCCCAGCTGTCAGAGTGGACTTAGACTGTTGTGTTCAACAGCCTTTGAAAGACCTGGGGACTGCCTCTCCGTGAGATATGATTACTGTGTAAATGGTATAGAGCATTACCACTGTATGTACACTCTTGCCAGGAGGTGCTCAGGTCCTGGGTCTGAAAACTTGCTCTTACACGAAAGCAGGGGTAGAAACTACACTTGGCACGGGGATGGCTGCCTCTCTGCCTTTTGCTCATTCTGATTTTGTGTATTAGCTGTTTCTCTGTCCTTTCCCAGAAATACCAAGTTCTTACTGGGTTCATCCCCACGGCCCTCAAGGGTTAAATCTCCCTGGCCACCATTCTGGGCGCACTACCCTTTATGGTAATTATGCCCACCCTGCTCCTGGTAGTCATGAACTGCTCTGACTCCACCGTTCCAAGGCCCAGCTTCTCCACAGTGACCATGGAGCCCAGTTTGGCAGCAGCATCTCCCACATTTAGCTCTGCCCGTAGAGAGCAGCTCTCTGGGGCATACTGTATGCCCCTGACACATGCAATGTTTCTGAGGTCCCCTGTGGAATGTGGCAGCTGCTGATTTCTGGTCTCATGTAACTCAAATATTCTGCCATGGCCACTTCCGCAAAAAGGCCACTGAGATTTTGATAGCCATTGCATTAAATCTTTAGAGAATATTGACAACTTTATTGACAACAATATTAATATTGACAACAATATTAAGTCTTCTGATCCATGAATCTGGGATGTCTGTCCATTTATTTAGGTCTTTAATTTTTCTTAGCAGTTTTAAGTTTCCAGTGTACAAGTCTTGTGCCTCCTTGGTAAGTATGTTGTTCTTTTAGTTGCTATTGTAAATGCAATTTTTTTAAATTTCCTTTTCAGATTGTTCATTGCTAGTGTATACAAATACAATTGATTTTTGTATATTGATTTGACATCCTACAACTTTGCTGAATTTTTTATTAGCTCTAATATTTCTGATGGATTCTTTACTGTTTCTACACATAAATCTATGCCATCTGACAACAGAGGTAGTTTTACTTCTTCCTTTCCAGTTTGGATGCCTTTTATTTCTTTTTCTTGTCTAATTGCTCTGGCAAGGACTTCCAATACAATGTTCAATAGCAGTGGGGAAGGCAGGCATCCCTTGTCCCAAACTCAGTCTTTCATTGCTGAGTGGGCTGTTAGCTGTGGGCTTTCACCCAAGTCTTTTATCTAATCTTGAGGAAGCCCCTTCTGTTCTTCGTTTGTTCAATGTTGTTTCATATATATATATATATATATATATATATATATATATATATAGGATCTTGTCAAATGTTTTTTTCATTCATTGAGATGGTTATGTGTTGTTTCTATTAATATGATACTTTACATTGATCAATTTTTGTATGTTGAACTGCACACTTGGATTCCTGGAATAAATCCCACTTGGTCATGGTTTATCATACTTTAAATATTCTGTTGGATTCATTTTTACTGGTATTTCACTGAGAATTTTCACATCTATGTTCATAAGAGTATTATTTGCTCTTAGTTTTCTTGTGGTGTCTTTGTCTGGCTTTGGTAACAGGATAATACTAGCCTCCTGGAATGAGTTAACAATGTTCCTGCTTCTTCTAATTTTTTGAAGAGTTTGAGAAGGATTGGTGTTGATTCTTCTTCAAGTGTTCAGTAGAATCCACTGGTGAAGCCACCTAGTCCCGAGCTTCTCTTTGTTGGAGGGTTTTGCTTGTTGACCCAGTCTCTTTGGTTGTTACAGTTCCACTCAGATTTCCTATTTCTTCTTGAGGTTTTTTGGGTAGTTTGTGTGTTTCTAGGAACTGGCATATTTTACTTGGGCTACCTGATTTGTTGGTATACAATTGTTCATAGAATTCTTTTAAAATCTTTCTTATTTCTGTAAGGTCAGTAGGAAGGTCACTGCTTACAGATTTTTAGCAATTTGAGCTTTCTCTCATTTTTTTCTTAGGTTTAGCTAAAGGTTTGTCAATTTTGTTGATCTTTTCAAAGAATCAACTTTTCATTTTTTGATTTTCTCTCCTTATTTCTGCGAATCTTTATTAGTTCCTTACATATGCTAGCTTGAGTTTAGTTTGTTCTTTTTTGTCTATTTCCTTACAATATAAAGTTATTCACTTGAGATATTTCTTCTTCATATAGATGTTTGTAGCTGTAAATTTTCCTCAAACACTGCTTTTGTGGCATGCCTAAGTTTTGGTATGTTGTATTTTTGTTTTTATTCAACAGAAAATATTTTCTAATTTTCTTTGTGATTTCTTCTTTGACCCATTGATTATTTAAAAATGTGTTGTTGATGGGGGCGCCTGGGTGACACAGCAGTTAAGCGTCTGCCTTTGGCTCAGGGCCTGATCCCAGCGTTATGGGATTGAGCCCCACATCAGGCTCCTCCGCTATGAGCCTGTTTCTTCCTCTCCCACTCCCCCTGCTTGTGTTCCCTCTCTCGCTGGCTGTCTCTATCTCTGTCAAATAAATAAATAAATGAAAATCTTAAAAAAATGTGTTGTTGATGGTTGGGGCCTGAGGGTGTTATGCTAAGTGAAATAACTCAGAGAAAGACAAACACCATATGATTTCACTTGTATGTGGAAACTGAAAAACAAGACCAATGAATAAATAAGCAAATAAACAAAAAGAAGGAACAGAGCTATAAATACGGAGAACTGATGGTTGCCAGAGGGTAGGTGGGTGGAAGGAGAGGAAAATAGGTGAAGGGGAGTGGGAGATACAGGCTTCCAGTTACGGAATGACTAAATCACAAGGATAAAGGGAACAGTGTGGGGAATATGGTCAATGGTATTGTAATAGTGTTTGTGATGATAGGTGGTAGCTACACTTGACAGCATAGAACAATATACAGACTTGTCAAATCACTATGTTGTATGCCTGAAACCAATGTAATAGTGTGTGTCACCTCTACTCAAAAAGAAGTGTTGAATTTCCACATATTTGTGAATTTTCCAGTTTTCCTTCTGTTAATGGTTTCTAGTTTCATTCCATTGTGGTTGGAGAAGATACAATGTATGATTTCAGTGTTTTGAAATTTATTAAGGCTTGTTTTGTGGTCTAACATAAGGTCTATCCCGGAGACTGTTCCTTGTGCATTTGAGAAAATATGTATTTTGCCGTTTTGGGATAGAGTGCCGTGTATCTGTCTTTTAGGTCCAGCATGTCTATAGTGCTGTTCAAGTCCTCCATTCCTTGTTGGTCTTCTGACTTTTGTTCTACCCATCCATGAAAGTGGGGCATTGAGGTCTTCAACTATTCTCATCTTCCTCAACTATTCTCCTCACTGTCTATTTCTCTTTTCTATTCTGTTGACTTTTTCTTTATATATTTTAGGGATCCCTTGCCAGATTCATGTACATTTGTAATTGTTTTATATATGTATATATTTAAATATTTATTTATTATAATATAAATAAAAATATAGCCCAACACAGGGCTTGATCCCATGACCGTGAGATCACAACCTGAGCTGAAACCAGGAGTTGGGATGCTTAACCAACTGAGCCACCCAGGAACCCCATGTAATTGTTATTTTTTTAAATGAATTGAACCTTCTTTTAATATATTACCTTGATTGTCTCTCATAACTTTTTTTACTTAAAGCCTAATTTGGCTGTATAACCTCAACTCTTTTTAATTAATATTTGGTTAATATGGAATATCTTTCTCTGTTCTCTCATTTTTAACTTTTTATTTAAATTCTAGTTAGTTAATATGCAGTGTTAATGTTAGTTTCAGGTATACAATATGGTGATTCAATACTTCCATATAACACCTGGTACTCATCATGACAAGTGCACTCCATAATCTCCATCACCTATTTAACCCACCCCCCACCCACCTCCCCTCTTGTAACTGTTAATTTGTTATCTATAGTTAAGGGTCTGTTTCTTGGTTTGCACCCCCCCTTTTTCCCCTTTACTCATATGTTTTGTTTCTTAAATTCCACATGTGAGTGAGATAATATGATATTTGACTTTCTATGACTGACTTATTCACTTAGCATAATACCCTCCAGCTCCATCCATGTCACTGCAAATGGTAAGATTTCAATTTTTTGATGGCTGAGTAATATTCCAGTGTGTGTGTGTGTGTGTGTGTGTGTGTGGTGTGTGTGTGTGTGTACATACTACACCTTCTTTATCCATTCACCAGTTGATGGATATTTGGGCTCTTCCCATAATTTGGCTATTGTAGATAATGCTGTTATAAACATCGGGGTGCATATATCCCTTCTAATTAGTATTTTTGTATTCTTTGGATAAATACTTAGTAGTGCAATTGCTGGATCATAGGGAACTTTTTGAGGAAGCTCCATACTGTTTTCCAGGATGGCTGCACCAGTTTGCATTCCCACCAACAGTGTAAGACGTTCTCCTTTCTCCTCATCCTGGCTGACATCTGTTGTTTCCTGTGTTGTTGGTTTAGCCATTGTGACAGGTGTGGGGTCATATCTCATTAGAGCTTTCATTTGCATTTCCCTGGTAATAAGTAATGTTGAGCATATTTTCACGTGTCTGTTGGCCATCTATATGTCTTCTTTGGGAAAAAAATGTCTCTTCATGTTTTCTGCCCATTTTTAAGTTGGATTATTCATCTTTTGGGTATTGAGTTTGATAAGTTCTTTATAGAATTTGGATACTAGCCCTCTATCAGATATGTCATTTGCAAATATCTTCTCTTGTTCCATAGGTTGTCTTTTAGTTTTATTGACTGTTTCTTTTGCCATGCAGAAGATTTTTATCTTGATGAAGTCCCAATAGTTTATTTTTGTTTTTATTTCCATTGCCTCAGGAGACATATCTAGGAAGAAATTGCTATGGCTGATGTCAAAGAGATTACTTCTTGAATTATCTTCTTGAAATTTTTTTGGTTGCAGGTCTCACATTTAGGTCTTTAATCTATTTTTAATTTATTTTTGTGTGTGGTGTAAGAAAGTGGTCTAGTTTCATTCTTTGCATGTTGCCATCCAGTTTTCCCAACACCATTTGTTGGAGAGTCAGTCTTTTTCCCATTGGATATTCTTTCCTGCTTTGTCATAGATTAATTTACCATATAATTGTGGGTTCATTTCTGGGTTTTGTATTCTGTTCCATTGATCTATGTGTGTATTTTTGTGCCAGTACCATAATTTTTTGATTACTACAGCTTCAGAATATAACCTAAAGTCTGGAATTGTGATGCCTCCCGCTTTTCTTTCTCAAGGTTGTTTTCACTAGTTGGTATCTTTTGTGGTTCCATACAAATTTTAGGACTGTTTGTTCTAAATGTGAAAAATGTTGCATTTTGATAGGGATTGAATTACATGTGTAGATTACTTCGGGTAGTATAGACATTTTATGGTATTTCTTTTTTTTCTTATAATAATTTTCATTTTGTTATGTTAGTCACCATACAGTATATCCTTAGTTTTTGATATAATGAAATTTTAACAATATTTTTCTTCCAATCTATAAGCATGGAATGTCTTTCCACTTCTTTGTGTCCTCTTCAATTTCTCTCATCAGTGTTTTACAGTTTTCAGAGTACAGGTCTTTCACCTCTTTGGTTAAGTTTATTCCTAGGTATCTTATGGATTTGGTGCAATTGTAAGTGGAATTGATTCCTTAATTCCTCTTTCTACTCCTTCATTATTGGTATATAGAAATTCAAGATTGCTGTACATTGATTTTGTATCCTGTGACTTTACTGAATTTGTGTATAAGTTCTAGCAGTTTTTTGGTGGAGTCTTTCATATTTTCTCTGTATAGTATCATGTCATATGCAAATAGTGAAAGTTTTACTTCTTCTATGCTGATTTGGATGCCTTTTATTTCTTTTTGCTGAATGATTGCTGAGTCTAGGACTTCCAGTACTATGTCAAATAGTAATGGAGTGAGTGGACATCCCTGTCTTATTCCTGACTATAGAGGAAAAGTTCTAATTTTTTCCCCATTCAGGATGAGATTATCTGTGGGTCTTTCATATATTGCTTTTATATGTGGAGGTATGTTTCCTTTAAACATACTTTGTTGAGAGTTGTTGTTGTTGTTTTTTAAATCATGAATGGATGCTGTATTTTGTCAAATGCTTTTTCTGCATCTATTGTAATGCTCATATGGTTCTTGTCCTTCTTTTTGTTAATATGGTGTATCACATTGATTGATTTGTGAACGTTGAACCACACTTGCAGCCCAGGAATAAGTCCCACTTGATCATGGTGAATGATTTTTTAAGAGATTTTATTTATTTATTTATTTATGTATTTATGTATGTATGTATTTATTTATTTATTTATTTAAGAAAGAGAGTGAGAGTGGGTGAGAGAGACAGCACGAACTGGGGGGAAAGGCAGAGGGAAAGGGAGAAGCAGACTCCTCATTGAGCAAGGAACCTGATGGAGGTCTTGATCCCAGGGCCGTGGGATCATGACCTGAGCCAAAGCCAGATGCTTAACCAACTGAGCCAGCCAGGTGCCCTGATGAATGATTTTTTTAAAAAAAGATTTTATTTATTTATTCCACAGAGATAGAGACAGCCAGCGAGAGAGGGAACACAAGAAGAAGGAGTGGGAGAGGAAGAAGCAGGCTCATAGCAGAGGAGCCTGATGTGGGGCTCGATCCCATAACGCCGGGATCACGCCCTGAGCCGAAAGCAGACGCTCAACCACTGTGCCACCCAGGCGCCCCCCTGATGAATGATTTTTTAAATGTATTATTGGATTCAGTTTGCTAGTATCTTATGAATTTTTGCACCCATGTTCATCGGGGATATTGGTCTATAGTTCTCTTTTTTAGTGGAATCTTTATCTAATTTTGGTATCGGGTAATGCTGGCCTCATAGAATGAATTCGGAAGTTTTTCTTCCTTTTCTATTTTTTTGGAGTCATTTGAGAAGACTAGGTACTAACTATTCTTTAAATGTTTGGCAGAGTTCACCTGTAAGGCCATCTAGTCCTGAACTTTTGTTTCTTGGGAGCTTTTTGATTACTGATTCAATTTCTTTGTTGGTTATTGGTTTGCTCAAATTTTCTATTTCTTCCTGTTTCAGTTTTGGTAGTTTATACATTTCTAGGAAGTATCCATTTCTTTCACATTGTCCAATTTATAGGCATATAGTTTTTTGTAATATTCTCTAATAATTTTTTCTATTTCTGTGTTGTTGGTTGTTTCTCCTGTCTCATTTGTGATTTTTTCTTTGGGTCCTTTCTCTTTTCTTTTTGATGAGTCTGGCTAGAGGTTTATTAATTTTATTGATTTTTTCGAAGAACAAACTCCCGCTTTCATTAATCTATTCTATTGGGGTATTTTTTAGTCTATACCATTTATTTCTGCTCTCATCTTTATTATTTCCCTCCTGCTGCTTTCTTTAGGCTTCATTTGTTATTCTTTCTCTAAGTCCTTTAGGTGTAAGGTAAGGTTGTGTATTTGAGATTTTTCTTGCTTCTTGAGGTAGCCCTGTATTGCTATGTATTTCCCTTTTAGAACTGTTTTTACTCCATCCCAAAGGCTTTGGACCACTGTGGTTTTGTGTTCATTTGTTTCTGTGGTTTTTAAAACATTTCTTATTTGATTTCTTGATTGATCCATTCATTATTTAATAGCATGTTGTTCAGACTCCATGTATTTGTGGTCTTTCCAGAATTTTTCTTTCTGCTTGACTGCAAGTTTTATAGCGTTGTAGTCAGAACAGATGTGTGGTGTGACTTTAATCTCTTCATGCTTGTTGAGGGCTGATTGGTGATCTAGTATGTGATCTATTTTAGAGAATGTCCCATGTGAACTTGAAAAGAATGTGTATTCTGCTGTTGTAGGATGGAATGTCCTGAATATATCTGTTAAGTCCATCTGGCCAGTGTGTCATTGTTTCCTTGTTGATTTTCTGCTTAGAAGACCTGTCCATTCATGTACGTGGGGTGTTAAAAGTTCCCTACTATGATTGTGATGTTTATTAGTTAGTTCCTTTATGCTTGTTATTGTTTTTATATATTTAGGATCTCCCAAGTAGGAGGCATAAATATTTACAATTGTTAGATCTTCTTGTCCCCTTTATGATGATATAGTGTCCTTCTTTGCCTCTTTTTACAGTCTTTGTTCTAAAGTCTAGTTTGTCCAATAGAAGTATTGCTACTTGGCTTTCTTTTGATGTCCATTTGCATGATAAATGCTTCTCCATCCACTCACTTTCAATCTGCAGGTGCCTTCTAGTCTACAGTGAGTCTCTTATAGGTAGCATATAGATGGATCTTATTTTATTTTTTAAAATCCGTTCTGACACCCTATGTCTTTTGATTGGAACATTTAGTCCATTTACATTCCAGGAGATTATTGATAAATATGTATTTATTGCCTTTTTATTACTTGTTTTGTCATTATTTCTGGAGATTTTCTCTGTTCCTTTGTTGTCATTGTCACTCTTGGTCTTTCCTTTCCACTCAGAGTCCCCTTTAATATTTCTTGTAAGGTTAGCTTAGTGGTCGTGAGTCTTTTAGTTTTTGTTTTTCTGGGAAACTCTTCATCTCTCCTTCTGTTCTGCATGATAGCCTTGCTGGATAGAATATTCTTGGATGCAGATTTTGCCTATTCAGCACATTAAATATACCATGGCACTCCCTCCTGTTGAAAAATCTCCAGCTAGCCTTATGGGTTTTCCCTTGTAAGTTAATGGCTTCTTTTTTTCTTGCTGCTTTTAAGATTTTTTCTTTATCACTATATTTTGCCAATTTAATTAAATATGTCTTGGTGTTGGCCTGCTTTTGTTGGCCTGCTTTGTTGATTTTGATGGGAGTTCTCTGTGCATCCTGGATCTGGATGTCTGTGTCCTTCCCTAGATTAGGGAAGTTTTCCATTATTATTTCTTCAAAGAAAATTTCTGTCCCCTTTTCTCTCTCTTCTTCCAGGACTTCTATAATATGACTGTTATGTTTGATGGAATCACTGACTTCCCTAAGTCTATTCTTGTGATCCATAGTTCTCTCTCTTGTTCAGCTTCATTGATTTCCATTAGTATGTCTTCTAGGTCTCTAGTTTGTTCCTCCACATCTACCAGCCTGCTGTTCATTGCATCACACCTGTTTCCAACTCGTTTATCACACTGTTCATCTCTAATTCTTTTTTAACTTCTTTATCTCTGTGGTAAGGGTCTCACTGATGTCTTCTATTCTTCCCTCAAGCCCAATGAGTATCCTTATGATTGTTGCTTTAAATTCTCCAATAGGTATGTTGCTTTTATCTGTTTTAGATCTCTGGCTGTGACCTTATCTTGTTCTTTCACTTGGGATAAATTCCTCTGTCTTGGCATTTTGTCTACATCTCTATGCTTCTTCTATGTGTTAGAAAAACCAGTTATATCTCCTGTTCCTGAAAGTAATGGCCTTATGAAGAAGAGGTCATATAGTGTCCAGTACCTTGTGCTTCAGGGAGTGTGTCTGGTATGCGCTTCAGGTGCTTTGCTGCTGTGTTTTGCCTGCTCTATCCTTCGGGTGTGTTGTCTGAAGAAGCTCTCCTTGCCTGCTGTGGGCAGTGTTTGGTCCCTGGCCTGAATGTGGCGAGTTTTAACTAGGTGTGTTCTAGTCTTGTGAAATGAGACCTAACACCACTTCCACAAGAACTGAGGCCATGCAGAACTCTCTGGTGGGGAGATGTGGTGTGGGCAAGGGTTTGTGCTGGTCTTATGGGGGAAGGGTTCTGCTGCACTGGGACTGAAGCAAGCTTGACTGACAAGGGCAGTCCCATCAAAACACAGGGATGTGGGGTTTTGTGTGGGCAGGTTAGGCAGCCAGTGTCCCCAGTGCCCTGCTTCCTGTAGGTACTCTGTATTTATGCTGAGGGGCAGGGGAGGGAAATGGCTCCAGCATGCTCCTTAGTTCCTGGAGAGGCTTCTCTAAGAATGCTGCCCCTCAGGGAAGCACTTGGAGAAGAGGGAATAATCTGCCCCCCGTATGCCCCAGGTGCTCTTCAGATCTCTGTTTTCACCCTGTCTGCCCCCAATTTATCTGCCTTCACTCCAGCAGCAGGCCAATGCCCTCCAGGCTGTATCTCAAGCCAAACCCACTGGCCTTTAAGCCCTGCGGGTTTCAGGAACTCACGAAATTCAGCCCTTCTTGTTTTCTAAGCCAATGTCTTCAGAGACCAAACAGTCTCTTGGTGTGTGTTCCTACGTGTGCTCCCCCACCTTTCTTGCCTCTCTCTGGGATCACAGCTCCCTCCTCTCCACACCACCCATGATCTGTTTCTCTCCCAAACCACATCTCTGCACACCCTACTTTCTTTGACGTGGCCTCTTCTCTCCCTTTAGTTGTGGAGTTTGTTCTGCCAGTCTTCCGGTCAATTTCTGGGGTATTTCAGATAATTTGATTATTCTCTTGCTGTGTTCATGGGACAAGATGAGCCTAGGGTCCTCCTACTTGCCACCATCTTCCTGGTGCCTTCCCATTCTTTCATTTTTAACTTGTGTCCTTGGATCTAAAGCAAGTGTCTTCTGGATAGCATATACATGGATCACAGTTTTGTTTTGTTTTGTTGTATGCATTCTGCTAATCTTTATCTTTTAATAGAAAGTTTAATCAGTTTACATTTAAAATAATTACCAATAAGGAAGGATTTACACTTGCCATTTGTCACTTGTTTTCTGTATGCCCGCTGTCTTTTTTGTTTCTCATTTCTTCCTTCTGGCTTCTTTATTTGTTTGAGTTTTCCTAGCAAGCCATCTTGATTCCCTTCTCATTTCCATTTCTCCTTATTTTTCAGTTATTTTCTTAATTGTTACTTTGAGGAATTAACACCTTAAACTTGTAACACTCTGGTATTAACTAATGCTGACTCAGCTTCAGTGTCTGCAGAATTCCACTCCTTTAAAGCTCCATCCTTCTTTACATTGTCATTGTCACAAATGACAGCTTTATACCTTCTGTGCCCATTAACTTAGGTTTATAATTATTGTTTTATGCATTTATCATTTAAATCATATCGGGAAAGGAGAGGAGATACAAAACAACAATGCAATCCAATGAGCCCTGATGCTTACCATGTAGGTACCTGCATCAGTGCTGCTTCTCCATACAGCTACAAGCTGCTCTCCAGTATTTCATTCATCCTGAAGGATGCCATTAGCACTTCTTGTGGGGCAGGTTTTGACATTTCCTTATTTCCTATTTTCTTTTTTTTTCAGTCTAAACTATTTTCTAATATCCTTTTTTTTAAAATTTTATTATATTATGTTAATCACCATACAGTACATCCCCAGATTCCGATGTAAAGTTTGATGCTTCATTAGTTGCGTATAACACCCAGTGCACCATGCAATACGTGCCCTCCTTACTACCCATCACCAGTCTATCCCATTCCCCCACCCCCTCCCCTCTGAAGTCTTCAGTTTGTTTCTCATAGTCCATAGTCTCTCATGTTTCATTCCNAGAAAACCCTTTTTGGGTAGAGTCTCCGTGTCTCCTGCGAGGGGGGATGGGGATGGGCACCCTGTGAGCCGGTATTTCCGGGCTTTTGTTCTCTGGAGCTTTCCCTGGCAGTTTGCTCTGCCTCTTCTGAGAGTCAGAGCAGCAGCGGCTGAAATTCAGCCTCTGTCTCAGAACAGAGGGA
>NC_048220.1:579649-600885 GCF_002007445.2 Ailuropoda melanoleuca
GGGGAATGGGATAGACCGGTGATGGGTAGTAAGGAGGGCACGTATTGCATGGTGCACTGGGGTGTTATACGTTACTAATGAATCATCAAACTTTACATCGGAATCCGGGGATGTACTGTATGGTGACTAAAATAATAAAAATTATTAGAAAAAAAGTTAAGTTTTATGTTATGTGTATTTTTCCACAGCAAAAAGAATAATAAAAAAGATAGGCTACAGAATGGGAAAAAATGTTTGAAAATTACATGTGTTACAACGGATTAATATCCAGAGTACATAATAAACTCCTTCAACTCTACACCAAAAACTACGTGTCCAAATAAAAAATGGGAAGGGGCTTGAGTAGACATTTTCCCAAAGACAAGGCCGATAAACACATGAAAAAATGTCAACATCTCTAATCATCAGAGAAATGCAAAACATGAGATACCACTACACACATTAGAGTAGTTTTTTTTAAAGGTTTTATTTATTTATTTGACAGAAATAGAGACAGCCAGCGAGAGAGGGAACACAAGCAGGGGGAGTGGGAGAGGAAGAAGCAGGCTCATAGCGGAGGAGCCTGATGTGGGGCTTGATCCCATAACGCCGGGATCACGCCCTGAGCCAAAGGCAGACGCTTAACCCCTGTGCTACCCAGGCGCCCCTAGAGTGGTTTTATAAAATAATAAGAAAACAGCAAGTTCCAGCAAACGTGTGGAGAAATTGGACCCTTTGGGTACTGTTGCTGTGAATGTGAAATGGTCCGGCTGCCCGGGAAAACAGTTTGGTTGTTCCCCCCAAAATTAATTAGAGAATTATCATGTGACCCAGTAATTGTACTTGTGGCCATATACATAAAAGAACCAAAAGCAGGACTCAGACAGTTATCTGTACATGAATGTGAACAGCAGCAGGACCCACAGTAGCCCCATGGTGGCAACAAACCAAATCCATCAGCAGATGAACGGACAAATGAGATGTGGCATGTTCGTATCCTGGAATATTATTCACTCTTGAAAAAGAATTAGATTCTGACAGACATTATATCCATGAACCTTGGACACATTCTACTGGGTGAAATAAGCCTGACACAAAAGGACACAGAATCATCTGACTTAGAGGAGGTGGGTAGGACAGGTCCATTCATGGACACAGTTCTGGAGTAGTGGTTGCCAGGGGCTGGGGGAGCACCCAACATGAGTCCTTGTTTAGTGGATAAGGGTTTCAGTGTGGGAAGGGGAAACCACCCTGTACACGAACAGCACAAAAATGTAAATGTACTTAATGCCACTGAACTAACCGTGCACTTAGAGAGGGTTAAAATGGTAAAGGTTATGTAATGTATATTTACCATGACAAAAAAAACCCCAACACAAAACAGTTTAAGACAAAACAGTAAGTGAAAACATTAATCTTTGCTGAATGGCTGTATGAGTTTTAGCAATTTTGGGGTGGAGTCTTTAGGGTTTTCCATATAAAGTGTCATGTCATCTGCGAAGAGAGAGAGTTTGACTTCTTCTTTGCCAATTTGAATGCCCTTTATCCCTTTTTGTTGTCTGATTGCTGTTGCAAGGACTTCTAGTACTATGTTGAATAATAGTGGCGAGAGTGGGCCTCCTCATTGTGATGCTGATCTTAAGGGAAAGTCTCTCAGCTTTTCCCCATTGAGAATGATATTCGTGGTAGGCTTTTCATAGATGGCTTTTATGATACTGAGGTATGTTCCCTCTATGCCTACACTTTGAAGAGTTTTAATAAAGAAAGGATTCTGTATTTTGTCAAATGCTTTTTCTGCGTCCAGTGAGAGGATTATAAGGTTCTTGTTCTTTTACTAATGTGCTCTATTGATTTGTGAATGTTGAACATCCTTGCATCCCAGGAATAAATCCTACCTGGTCATGGCGAATAATCCTTTTAATGTACTGTTGGATCCTATTGGCCCAGAGCAATCCACACATTCAATGCCATCCCTATCAAAATACCGTCGACATTTTTCACAGAGCTGGAACAAATAATCCTAAAATTTGTATGGAACCAGAAAAGACCCCAAATTGCCAGGGTAATGCTGAAAAAAAAAAAGCAACCAAAGCAGGGCATCACAATGCTTGACTTCAAGCTATTTTACAGAGCCGTGATCAGATAGCATGGTACTGCACAAAAACAAACATAGACCAATGGAACATAGACCAATGCACATAGACCAATGGAACAGAATAAAGACCCCAGAAACGGACCCTCAACTCTGTGGTCCACTAATCTTCAACAAAGCAGGAAAGAATATCCAATGGAAAAAAGATAGTCTCTTCAATAAATGGTGCTGGGAAAATTGGACAGCCACGTGCAGAAGAATGAAACTGGACCATTCTCTTACATGATACACAAAGATAAACTCAAAATGGATGAAAGACCTCAATGTGAGACAGGAATCCATCAAAATCCTAGAGGAGAACACAGGCAGCAACCTCTTTGACCTTGGACACAGCAACTTCTTGCAAGATAGATTCGTCTCTAAAGACAAACAGAGGGTAACAGAAGAAAAGGGGGTGGGGGGATGGCGTAATTGGGTGATAGATATTGAGGAGAGCATGTGTTGTGATGAGCACTGGGTGTTATATGCCACTAATGAATTGTTGAACACTACATCAAAAACTAATGATAATAATATGTTGACTAACTGAACATAATAAAAAAAGATAAAAAATAAATTCAATAAATAAATAAAAGTCAAGGGAAACAAAAGCAAAAATGAACTATTGGGACTTCATCAAGTATAAAGCGTCTGCACAACAAGGGAAACAATCAACAAAACGAAAAGGCAACCTACAAAATTGAAGATATCTGCAAATGACACTTCAGATAAAGGGCTGGTATCCAAGATCTATAAAGAACTTCTCAAACTCAACACCCAAAAATCAAATAATCCAGTCAAGAAATGGGCAGAAGACATGAACAGACACTTCTTCAAAGAAGACATACGAATGGTTAACAGACACATGAAAAAATGTTCAAAATCATTAGCCATCAGGGAAATTCAAATCAAAACCACACTAAGATACCACCTTATGCCAGTTAGAATGGCAAAAATAGACAAGGCAAGAAACAACAATTGTTGGAGAGGATGTGGAGAAAGGGGAACCCTCTTACACTGTTGGTGGGAATGCAGATTGGTACAGCCATTCTGCACCAAGTGGGAACCAGTGGCTTCACCAAGACTGGGGAGGTGAGGAGCTGAGGTGGGAAGACTGACTGACACCCTGTTCCGGACTTTGAGTCTTCTGCCCGATTAACACAGGCACTTGGGTGAGGTTGTTTTATGCAATCCTGTCTAAATGGGGACAGGTGTGTGCATGGTGTGTTCACAGTGTATACACTGCAACATCAGGTGTATTCCAGGACACGGGGAGCGCCCACCTTGACCTAAACCCCGCAAGGGGTCTAGGGCATGTGAAAGGGCGTAGTGCGGGAGCAGGGTGGGAATGGGGCACAGCGATGCTCTGGCTCACCTGCAGCCCCATCTCGCCAGAACATGGGACCACTGGTGGCAGACTGACTACTTTGCTTCCTCTTGTCACTCCTGCACCCCAGCAAGGCTGGGGATGCAGTGGCATGCAGCAAACATTTCTCGCATGCTAGGTGGGATGAATGAGATTATGTTTTGAACCAGTGAAGGAATTCTAGTGTGCAGTCATTCTTTTTTTTTTTAATAATTTTTTAATTATATTATGTTAATCACCATACAGTACATCCCTGGATTCCGATGTAAAGTTCGATGCTTCATTAGTTGCGTATAACACCCAGTGCACCATGCAATATGTGCCCTCCTTACTACCCATCACCAGTCTATCCCATTCCCCCACCCCCTCCCCTCTGAAGTCTTCAGTTTGTTTCTCATAGTCCATAGTCTCTCATGTTTCATTCCCCCTTCTGATTACCCCCCTTTTCTTTATCCCTTTCTTCCCCTACCGATCATCCTAGTTCTTATGTTCCATAGATGAGAGAAATCATATGATAATTGTCTTTCTCTGCTTGACTTATTTCACTCAGCATTATCTCCTCCAGTGCCGTCCATGTTGCAGCAAATGTTGAGAATTCGTTCTTTCTGATAGCTGAGTAATATTCCATTGTATATATGGACCACAGCTTCTTAATCCAGTCATCTGTTGAGTGTGCAGTCATTCTTAAGTCCCTGGGATGAAGTCTGCTTGGGCTGGGTGTGTACTGCATCCATGACAAACTCGATTTGGCCATGCTGAATTCATGCACACATGCACACACACATGCATCACACACACGCACACTCAAGGACACATGCACACACGCACGAGCACACACTTGGGTTGATCTGCCCAAGAAATAGACTATGTTAACATTCGTTCAAATCTACTTTTTCTTTTTTTCCCCCAGGAGCATTTTAAAGGTTTCTTGATATGGATTTTCACATTTCTAGTTAAGGCCATAGGCATCTTCTCTCCTCTGCTATCGTAATAGGTGTCTTCTCTTCTGTTATATGCCTTCTAGCAGGAATATGCTCTGCTTTTGTCATGTTTTGTCTAGTGGCTTTGCTGGATGTTCTTACGACTTCTGGGAGTTTCTCACTGTTGTCTTGTTTTCCGAGATGGCTTCGAGGGCTCTGTCCTGCTTCCCTGGGTTGTTCTTTTGTGCGGCTGGGACGGCTACTCTTCTGACAGCTGTGACACAGGAATGATGTCTGGCGACCCAGCCTTAGCAGGAATGCTCTCTGTGTCTCCCCACGAGGACAGGGTGGCGTTTAGGCTGAGGCAGGAGTGTATCTTACTATCCAGTGATTGCTATCTTTTCTCTTTTTTTTTTGAAAGTGGGTTTTGAATTTGTTAAAAGCCTCTTCATTAATATTACTCTCCTTAGTGAATTAACTACTGTGTGAATTGTATCCACGGGTTTCCTCACGTTACTGGAATAGTGCCTACTTGCTTACAGCATGCCATCTTAAAACAGAGTTGGATTCTGTCTGCTAGTCCTTCACCAGGGTTTCTGAGCTATAAGCTGCTTGTGTGTGGTCAGATGTGTTCCTGCACACGGCACTAGTGTGGGTCTGGAAGGCCCTCCCTGGGCCGCGTGTGGGCTGCATGGGAAGCACAGGGATGGCCCTGCAGCTGAAGGTTTAACAGGTTTCCAGGGAAACCATCTGAAACAAGGGCTTCTACTGGGAGGGGAGGTTCTTTCTGAAATATCTCCATTTCTCCTCTGGACTCTGGCCTATATACACCTTCCATCTCTATGCGGGTTAGCTTTGATAAGTTACTGTTTTCCTAAAAAGTGCAACTTCTCATTTTACATTTATTTACATAGAATTATACAATATCTCTTATGATTTCTGAAATTGACTATGTCTAATAAATATTTTTCCCGGGGCGCCTGGGTGGCACAACGGTTGGGCGTCTGCCTTTGGCTCAGGGCGTGATCCCAGCGTTATGGGATCGAGCCCCACATCAGGCTCCTCCGCTATGAGCCTGCTTCTTCCTCTCCCACTCCCCCTGCTTGTGTTCCCTCTCTCGCTGGCTGTCTCTATCTCTGTCAAATAAATAAAATCTTTAAAAAAAAGTATTTTTCCCTTGCCATCTCTTGTTTTCTGTGTTTTTGGTCTCATCTTATATCTTGATTAGGTTAGTGATTTCTTAGTTTTTATTTATTTTTTTTAAAAAACCAGACTTTTAGCATGTTAGTCTCTTCCTTGTGTTTGGCCCAGATTTCTGCTTTTATCTTTTTGCTCCTTCTGTGTGCCTACTCTCAGCTCACATCTTCCAATTTTCATACTGGAATTTTAGGTATTTAAAAACTCTGATATTAACGGGTCTGAGCATGTAAATCAATGACCCTCCCTCTGCCTGGCTTTGGTTGCACCTGGACCCCGATGCTTGTGTGGCTGTCCTTTCTAGATGGCTGGGTTTGTGCTTCTCACCCTGCTGCCCATCACCCTGACAAGGCCACTGAGCACCAGCTAGTGGACACAATCCGTCTTCGTGAAGGAGCCTGTGCTCTGGGTGGACAGATGACGCAGGACTTCTGGGATGCTCACTTGGTAAACATTTAATATCTTACCAAATATCAGCCCAGAGCACTGAGCCAAGGTGGTCTGCACTTCTGTGGTGAGACTTGGCCCCACATCTGGGCCTGGCTAGTGGCCCTCACCTTGCTCAGATGTGAGGAGACTTGAGGGGCTGAGGCAGACCGGGACAGACGCATGCAGCATGAGGAGGCCAAGATGGGGGCCTCAGCCCTCACCACATTGACAGGACAGCCAGTATGGTCACAGGGATGCTGATGGTGGCCCCCAGCACAAGGGAGAGGGCGGGGAGCGGCTGAAAAGGCAGAGGTGTATGCTCTATGTAATAATGGATCCATTTTGAGAAATAGGAGACCCGTGCATAAACTGCAGGATACAAAGGGTATGTGCAACCACGGCCCCAGCTCACTACTCCAACCTGCAACCAGGTATGGTTGAATTCACAGACGAGCGGACCCCCAGAGTCACCCTGGAAGAGAAGAGGGGTTTCCCATGAGTGGGGCGTTCAGAGCCTCAGCCTCCTGCACAAGGGGGACCCTGGGCACCGCCTCACATTCGGCCCCACCTCGCCAGTGCTGAGGCTCTGCACCCGGTGGGTGGCACAGGGTGACGGCAGCAGGCAAGGCCCTTGGGCAGACGTGGAATCCCGGGCTGTTCCAGCAGCACTGGGGTCCATGGTGCTCTGGGCATGGACAGTGGTCGCATAAGCCACCCCAGGCTGTCCCACCCAGCTGAAGGCCACATGGTGATGTGCTTCCGAGGCCTGCAGGGGACGGCCATCCAGGACTACCACCCACTCAGAAGTGCCCCCTGGCTCAACACAAATAAACATCTGAAAGGCCTAGGCTTGGCCACTGCCCCTCAGTGGTATGCACCTCACACACGGTCCTCACGTTCCTGATGTCCCCGGCACACAGCATGTCCAGCATAATGTATGACAGGTGTCCGTAGAGCAGCTGGCACAGGGGTAATGAGATCAGAGGCATTTGTGCCTCCTGCAGCTTGTCTGGGATGTGGCCTGTAGGAAAGGAGTGCAGGCCCAGTGAGAGGCCCAGCAGGCTCACCCTGTGGCTCCTTCTCTTGCTCCTGCCCCCCACCTGGCTCCCTCTCTGCAGGGGGACCTCGACTTTGGTCAGCAGGTGTCAGTGTGACACATGACACGAACGTCATGTGACTCTTCCCAAAGGAGGTGGAGGAGCCATCCCCTCCCACTGCAGCAGGTCCGGGGAGAGAAGCCTCTGTGAGCCTGGTCCCTGAATGAGGGGCTGACAGTGCATGCAAGAAAGAGTCTGGGCCTGGGTTTTGCGTGTCACCCCGTATGCCCAGGTCTACCCTGATGGGCACAGTAATTGGTCCCAGAAACCTGTGCTCTCCTGGCCAGTGTGCGAGTGGTCTCATGGCTCTGGCCTTGCTTCAGCTGGAGAGGAGTTCTTTGCACCGGCTGCAGACCCACGTGACCCTGGTGTCAAAGGGGTGCGGGGTGCTTGTTTGGGGAAAGGCCAGGAGTACCTGAGGAGTCAGTTTTGGAGCTAATAAATGTGTATGTGGAGGGAAGGCACCAGAAAGCACAAGTTGGGCATGTTTGTGGCTACTGCTGGCTGCACTGGCAGGGTAGCGTCCAGAGACACGCCACACAACAGGCAGACGGTGCAGACGTAAATGCAGAACAACAGAGTCCACAAACCCAGGGTCTGCAGTGCTGGAAGAGGCTGCGGGGTAAAGTGCTTCAAGAAATCCTGTGGCCCAGCACACCAGTTAACCACCTGCCTGGGGCCTCCACCGTGGCCGCCCAGCGTAACGGAGAGTGTGCTTCCCTCCTGCCGGAAGTACTGCTGACATGGGTGCATAAGGGGCGACTGTTTTCCCACTGGGCACCAGGCAGGTGGGGCTGTGGGCCCAGGAACTCACAACACGTGACGTGAGGCCTGGGAGACCCCATTCCCCCGCAGGAACACTTCCCAGGCTGCAACAGGACGGGGCCCACAGACAGCTGGAACCACAAGGCAGGCACCAGAAGATGGGCATTACAGAGAGGAGGTGGCCCAGGGGGCACAGAGGGCCCTAAGCCATGCATGCAGAGGGTACAGGGAGCGTGGGGCTGGCAGAGGGTGGCAGCATGGACTCCACAGCCCCCAGAGTTCACAGGGGCCTGGGATGCCGAGTTCTAGCCAGTGCCGAGTGGACAGTCCTGCCGACCGCCCAGGACAATGGTGGAGACAGAGGACAGGAGGTGTGATCTACCCATCATGCTCACATGGCTCCCATGGAGCCAGGAGGATGGAGGACTAGAGTGAAGAGCCTGCATCAGAGTGCAAAAGATGAGGTGGAGCGTACAAGTGGGTGGGAAGAGGTCAGCCATGATTTCAAAGACTTCCTTAGGAGCGGACTGGGAAACCAGATGGAGGTTTGCATTCACGGGTAGGTCTGTCCCCTGAGTCTCGACTGGGAGCCCACGAGGCAATACTGGAGGCAGGGCAGGGGTAGGAGAGAGAGCCCCTCAGTGCAGGTGTTCAGTGGATGGCCAGCTGTCCCCGGAGAGCTGCAAGAACACAGCTTGCTTCCTTTCTCCCACAGAGCATGAGTCTTCCACCAGCTGCAAGGGGCAACAGATACTCCTGCCCCAGAGTGCAATGTAGGTGTCCCAGAGGCAGCAGCAAAGTGCACAGGCCCATTTCCAACGGGGCTTACAGCATGGCCTGAGACCAAGGTTGGACCACGGGAAGTCAGGGCTCCTGCCCCCCAACACCAGCCTAGCAACGAGTGTCAGGGAAGGCAAGAACATGCCGTGGGTGTGCAGAGATGCTGAGGGGAAAGCTGTTGCAGGAACACAGAAACACCCCAAGCCCTTCAGCCAGGAGCCCCCCCACGTGGGGACCTGAGCCTCTGGTGCACTGAAGACACAGCCACAGCAACAGCAGGGCCCACAACCCAGCTCAAGTTCTCACCAGGCTGACTCATCCCGCCGCAGGTCTATTTGGGGTGCAGAGACTTCGGTTCTAAATGTTCTCTTGTAATGTCTGGCATTCAACAAAAATGTAAAAGACACACAGGCATGCACACACTCAAACCTGAACTCACACACACATATGCATGCACACCCACCACCCACACACGTGCACATGTGCACACTCACTACCACCCGCCCCACACATGTGCATACGTGCGCACACTCACCCCCACAAACATGCATGTTACACACACACATACACCACTCACGTGCATACACATATGTACACACACACACCAGCCCACATGCGTGTGCACACGTACTTGTGCACTCACACGCATATGGTCACAGCCACCCCCCACCCCCACGCGCACGCACACCCATGCTTACACATGTCTTTGTGCTAGAATCACATTGTTTTGATTACTGTAACTTCACAATATGTTTTGAAAGTGGTTAGCATGAGTCTGTCCAGCTTTGGTCTTCTCTTTTGGCTATTCCAGGTCCCTTCCAATTCCATGTAACTGGAGGGTAAGCTTTTCCATTTCTGCAGAAAAGCCACTGGAACTCTGATGGAGATTGCCCTGGACACACAGGTCACTTTGGCTGGTGTTGACCTCTTAGCACTGTTAAGTCTCCCAGCCCACAAACACTGTCTGTCTGTATATTTATTTAGGTCTTTCAAAATCGCTCTTGGCAATATTTTGTAGTGTTTGGTATACAGGTCTTTCACCTCCTTGGATTAATTTACTCAAAGGTAGCTTTTCTTTTGGATGATGTAGGATAGCTTCCTTAATGTCCTCTTGTGATTGTTCACTGAAGGTACACAGAAACCCAGCTGATCTGTGTGTGTGTTGATCTTGTACCCTGCAACATTGCTGAAATTGTTTGTCTGTAGTAGTTAGTTTTGTGTACTTGTTTTTAGGCTTCCTTGGAATTTTCCATATGTATGGTTATGTCATCTGTGAAGAGAGAGTTTTTATTTCATTTCCTTTTCTTAATAATAATTTTTTATTATGTTATGTTAGTCACCATACAGTACATCCTTAGTTTTTGTTGTAGTGTTCCATGATTCATTATTTGCGTAACCCAGTGCTCCATGCAATACGTGCCCTCCTTAATACCCATCAGTGGCCTATCCCAGTCCCCCATCCCCCTCTCCTCTGAAGCCCTCAGTTTGTTTCCCAGAGTCCATAGTCTCTCGGGTTCATTCCCCCTTCTGTTTACTCCCCCTTCCTTCTTCCCTTCCTTCTCCTACCGATCTTCCTGCTATTTCTTATGTCCCATAAATGAGTGAAACCATATGATAATTGTCTTTCTCTGCTTGACTTATTTCACTTAGCATAATCTCCTACAGTCCCGTCCATGTTGCTGCAAATGTATAATCATTCTTTCTGATGGCTGAGTAATATTCCATTGTATATATGGACCACATCTCCTTTATCCATTCATCTGTTGAAGGACATCTTGGCTCCTTCCACGATTTAGCTCTTGTGGACAATGCTGCTATGAACATTGGGGTGCATATGGCCCTTCTCTTCACTATGTCTGTATCTTTGGGGTAAGCACCCAGTAGTGCAATGGCTGGATCATAGGGTATCTCAATTTTTTACTTTTTAAGGGACCTCCACACTGTTTTCCAAAGTGGCTGTACCAACTTGCATTTCCACCAACAGTGTAAGAGGGTTCCCCTTTCTCCACATCCTCTCCAACATTTGTTGTTTCCTGCCTTGTCAATTTTTGCCATTCTAACTTTGTGTAAGGTGGTATGTCAATGTGGTTTTGATTTGAATTTCCTTGATGGCTAATGATTTTGAACATTTTTTCATGTATCTGTTAGCCATTCGTATGTCTTCATTGGAAAAGTGTCCATTCATATCTTCTGCCCATTTTATGATTTGTTTATTTGTTTCTTGTGTATTGAGTTTGAGAAACTCTTTGTAGATCTTGGATACCAGTCTTTTAACTGTAGTGTCACTTGCAAGTATCTTCTCCCATTCCGTGGGCTGCCTCTTAGTTTTTTTGACTGTTTCCTTGGCTATGCAGAAGCTTTTTCTCTTGATGAAGTCCCACAAGTTCATTTTATCTTTTGTTTCTCTTGCCTTTGGAGATGTGTCATGAAAAAGGTTGACAAGTTCATTTTATCTTTTGTTTCTCTTGCCTTTGGAGATGTGTCATGAAAAAGGTTGCTGTGGCTGATGTCGTAGAGGTTGCTGCCTATAGTTTATCTTTGTGTATGGTGTGAGAGAGTGGTCAAGTTTCATTCTTTTGCATGTAGCTGTCCAATTTTCCCAGCACCACCCTTACTTATCTTTTGTCTGGTTGTTCAGTCCATTGTTGAGAGAGGCATATTGAAGTCCCCAACCACTATTGTAGAGCTGCCTATTTCTCTCTTCAGTTCTGCCATTTGTTGCTTCACATATTTTGATGGTTTGTCATTAGGTGTGTGTTTATAATTTTTGTATCTTCTTGCTGTATTGAAACTTTTATTAATCTGTACTGTCCTTTTTTGTCTCTTGTAGACCTTTTTTTAATTTTAGGATCTATTTTATCTGATATTATTAGTATAGCTACTCTGCTCTCTTTTGGTCACTATTTGCATGGATATCTTTTTCTGCCCTTTAATTTTCAACTTGTTTGTGCCTTTGGGTCTCAAGCGAGTCTCAAAAGACAGCATAGACTTGGATTATGTATTCTTACCCATTCTTCCAATCTGTCTTTCAGTTGGAGAGTTTAATCCATTTACATTTAAAGCAATCACTGATAAGGAGAGACTTACTTCCATCATCGTGCTCTTTTTCTTTATGCTCTGTAGCTTTTTGTCCCTCATTTCCTGCATTTCTATCTTCTGTGGTGTTTAAAAGATTTTTTTGTAGTGAAATGTTTACATTCCTTCTTCATTTCCTTTTGTGTATATTCTATAGCTATTTTCTTTGTTACCACGGGATTACTTTGGACATCCTAAAGTTATAACTTTCTAATTTGAATTTATAGCACCCTAACCTCAATAAATTTGTTTAATTAAGTAAATCAGACATTAAACTTTCTTAACCTGGTATAAGATATCAAGCTAAAGTCTCCAGGCCAGGCCACAAGCTTATAGTAAATCATGAGAAGCATTTTCATTAAAATAAAAAACAGGAAAAGGAGACCTAGGATCATTTCTAATTGGAGGTTCAACCATTGCAATAAGACCAAAAATATATATATAAAGGATAAAATATGGGAAAAGAAGTGATGAAACAGTTTTTTTATTTGAAGGAAATATGATTTTTAAATCAAGAAATCCACTGACAAGCTATTAAAAGTGAATTCTATAAGGTGGCTGGAAAGGTCAATGTGCAAAAATTAACAACTGTGACTGATCAGCAAATACAATCAAAAAGAATGTTTTCAATAGCTATAAATATTCTAAGGTACGAAGTATAAACCTAGAAAGAAAATATGAGGTCATTATGGAGAAAACCAGAATAACTAATAGATTTTTAAAATATGCTTAAAAAGATGGTTTCCCAGTTGGATTTAGAATCTTAAAGAAAACTGTTTTGAAATTTGTGTTCTCAGTATACTAAATATTAATTCCACAGAGTAGACGTAACTGCTTCTCTGTATACAACAAAGACAGCCAGGTGCACACTGACAAGGAAACAGAGTGGCTGATGGGTGGGGACGCCGACCTCCAGATACCTGCACCCCCGTAACTGACAGAATTCTTTCTTTCCTGTATTGACACAGAGCTCTCGTCCTATGCAAGCTCCAATAAAGGAACTGACCCCTTATTTCTCTTACCTTGTGGAGAGATGAGTCCCCATCCTGTAGACCAGCAAGTAACATTGTGAAGGTTCACATCTGGGGGTGCGATGCAGACAGGAAGCACAGAGTCAAAAAACACAATGCGAGATTTCAGCTGAACCAGGGCGATGTCACCTCCAACAGGGTGGTACACTTCATATGTAGGGTGCACGATCACCTTGTTCACCTCAAACCACTGGGTGTGACTGCCTGCAAACCTGAGGTCCACCAGGCCCACATATATATCAAACGCTTCAATGCTCTTGTCCCTGTGGGGACAGAGAACAAAGGCACAGTGACTTGAGCATCTTGCACCTGGGAAGCAAGGGGACTCTCCATTCACAGGCCCAGGGAGGCCAGCAGCATGGTGGCCTCAGTCTCCAGGCTCTCAGCCAGGATATGGAAAAGCAAGTTTCTGGCACACTGAGAACCTGGCTGTCTGGCAGAATTGTCCCCAAAGAAGCCCCGACCCGGGCCAATCGAGGATTCAGGGACTCATCATGACCTGCTGGTCACCAACAGCCCAGGAGGGTGGACTTGTCAGATGTACAGTGAGCCGCCTGTGAAGGTAGGTCTTTCCTCCCCTCTCTTCCTGTGATATGTCTCCACACCTATCTCAAAGAATCAATGGCCCTAAGGAGCCCTCAGCCCCGTGCAAGGAGAAGCTGCTGTGGATGGAGCTGTGTGCTGGGCCCTACCCTCCTCCATTCCTGAGAATTCCCAGCTGGATGCAGCTCCCTGGTCAGTCCAGCAGCCCTGGACCTCCAAGGGAATGGCTTCTGGCACTGCCCACTCACCTATCGAAGCAGTGGGCTGCCGACAGGATCCAGTACTCATTGATGATGGACCCTCCACAGACGTGGAAGCCTCTATACTGCACACTGACCTGCCACGGCCACTTCCTCTCCAGGGCATCCATGCCCCCCACAATCTTCCCCTGTATGTAACGATGGCCACAGGCTGAGGAGAAAGGGACAGAGCCCACAAGTAGCAGCAGTGGCAGGGTGGGCTGGGTGCAGACACGGAGTGGTTGGGAGGTCTTGGGAAGGGGAGGGTCAGAAAGGGCAGGAGGGAGGAAAGGAAGGGAGGGCAGGGGAGGGGAGGGGAGAGGCAGGGAAGGGTAGGTCAGAAAGGGCATGGGAGGGAAAAGAAACAGAGGGTAGGGGAAAGGGAGGCCAGGGGAGGGGAAAGGAAGGGGGAAGGGGAAGAAGGGAAAGGAGAGCAGGGGAAAGTTGGGGAGGGCTGGGGAATGGAGGGGGAGCGGAAGGGAGGGGTGGAGAGGAGAATGAAGGAGAGGGCCAGAAAGGGCAGGGGAGGGAAAAGGAAAGTAGGGCAGGGGAGGGGAGAAGCAGGGAAGGGGAGGGTCAGGAAGGGCAGGGAAGGGACGGGAGAGAAAGCTGGTGAGGGAAGGGGAGGGCTGGGAAGGGGCAAGGCAGGGGAGGGGAGGGCAGTTCTCCACCCCAGGAAAAAGCCCCAGACTCGCCACTAGGACTACAGTCAACTTGGGCCTGGAGGGGTCCTACCCACGTCGGAGTTCAAGGCTCTGCCCTCGCTCCAGGGGCGTCTGTGGACCACGGCTGCAGCCTGGGCGGGGAGCAGGAAGAGCAGGAACAGGAGCAGGCGGGGGGCCGCAGGCGGTGGCGCTCCACGCACCACGCGTGGGCCAGACAGCAGGGCGGCCATGAGGTGGGAGGTCCTGTGGAGCGAGCCCGCCGGCCTTGTGCCCCTGTGCGGCTACGCAATGTGTGACGGCACCAAAGTGCGACACCAGGAACACGCGACGGCACCAAGGTGCGACAGTGCAGGGCACGCGACCACAGGAACACGTGAGGGCATCAATGCGCAAAGGCCCCCAGGCACTCCATGGCGACAGCACCTAAGAGCACGTGAGGGAGCCCTGACCACATATTTGGGCAACTACATCTGAGACACGTGGCAGTGCCCCCCTGCCCCTCTGTCCCACTACGTGGGACCCCCCCAACCCCTGGCAGGTTGCAGGCTCCTTGTTCCCCATCACAGAGCCGGCTCTGGGGGGTCTCCGGGTGGCCTCTGGCCCCTGGCAGCGGTCTTCCCTCCTGACAGCCTCTCTGGGCACCCTTCCCTCCTTGAACACCTGCTCTTGGTGGTCTCTCACAATGCAAGTCCTGGCTCATCTGGGTGGGCTGTTGTTCCCACCGCAGGGCTATTCTGATCTGTCCACTTGCATGTTTCCCAGATGAGAGGGCTCCACCTTGGCCTCCTTGGTGCAGACTTGTGATAGGGAGGAGTGCTGCCTCATACTGCAGATGGAGAGACAGAAGGGACTCACCATGTGTCCAGCTTCCCAAGGGTCCTTCCTGCAGGTCCTCCTAGGAGACATCACCTGGGTTCTCAGCCATGAGTGACATTCCTGGGGACACTTGGTCATGTCTGGATACACTGTGGATGATCAAAATTGGGGGCCTGTGATACTGGCATCTAGTGGGTTGTTCAGGGGTGTGGCTAAACATCCTGTAATGCACAGAATGCTCTCTGAGAGCAAAGAATTTTCCAGGCCCAAATGTCAGTAATGCTGAGGTTGAGACGTCTCGGCCAACAGGCTCCACAGGAATCACATTACCGTGGGGAAAGGGGCTGAAAGTTGGCCTTCAAGGGATGCACTCCACTTCTGCACCCACTTCCGCCTGTTGGGGGACAGAAGAGTGCAGCTTTTCTCATGTTTGCCTTAATAGGCAGGATGGTTAGAACGTTTCCATCATGTTGGGCCACCCTTTTCTGTGGCTTTAGTTAGGGCTATTGTGTGTGTGTGTGTGTGTGTGTGTGTGTGTGTGTGTGTGTGGGCGTTGCAGGTTTCTACACCCAAGTTGGACACAAGGGAGGAATAAAAAACCCCAGGGAACTACCAACGGAGTTGCTCTTCAAATCCTGTGGCCCCTATCTAGTATCTACCCTTCACAATCTTCTGATGTGTGACTTGTGTTGTGACTAGTGGAGGAACAAATGGAATGTGTTCATCATTCTTGTCTAAACCTGAAGGAACTTCTCCCAGCTGAGTTAGTTTCTTCCAAACTGCTATTTTCACTTGATTGATTTGGTGTTTGATTTCTGTGTTAGAGGCTTTCCTTTGATGTCTGCTATTCTTTTGTCTTGCATTTGAAATTAAGACTGCTGGAATGAAAAGTGATTGGAAACTCTGGGGTGTGGACAGTGCTGGGTGAATCATGGGGCGCTACCAATGTCACTACCTCTAAGCCTGTCAGCTTCTCCAGATGACCCCAAACTCCTTCCTGAATGGCAGGGATCTTATTGCACGCTCTGGAAACTCAGGTAGAAGGTTGTTGTGTCTTAACATTCTGCATTAAGTATATATACTATCTCCTAACCTAATTTTGGCATCCACAGCCCTCAATTATGGATGGCCTGTCTTACTCTCAAAGAAAACAGAACCCCAGATT
This sequence comes from Ailuropoda melanoleuca, assembly GCF_002007445.2. Taxonomy (NCBI): domain Eukaryota; kingdom Metazoa; phylum Chordata; class Mammalia; order Carnivora; family Ursidae; genus Ailuropoda; species Ailuropoda melanoleuca. The sequence continues at coordinate 595,848 of NC_048220.1, forward strand.
TCTGTGGGGTCCATTAGCCCAGAGGTATGGAGTGTGGGGATGACTTAGGGGTATGACTGCTTCTTAGTTTCTGCCCAACATTCCTGGGTGACCATTCCTTCCCACAGTCATATCTAGACACATTGGTTCTTGTTGAGGGTTCCTTCTTGTAGATCAGGGTGTTTTCCACTTTCTCCATGGCCTACTCAATTCTGTTAGGTCAGTTACTACTTATACATCTGCCATCCACCTGATCAAAACCGTTCTTTTTAGGGTACCACTTATACACAGTAAAATTTATCCAATCATGCCAGTTTTGACAAATGCTTGCAGTCATGTTACCACCACAATCAAGCTATAGAAGAGTCCACTGCCTTCCCAGTTCCTTTGAGCCCCTTTAGAGTCCTTCTGCCCATAATCCCTTGAAATAACGAATCTAGATTTCCATCCACACCTTTTGTCTTTCCCCGAATGTCATATATACAGTCTTGCAAGTCTAACTTCCCTTACTTAGCATAATACATTTGAGATCCATCCATGTGATGGCCGGTAAAACCAACTGGGCCTCAAAATTTCTGTTCCAAGGGTTTTAAACTATGAATGTAAGATCTGTAATACTTATGGAACTGTTTAAGCTATTGGTTTCTTTTTAAGGGAGTTTTGGTACTTTGTACCTTTCAAAGAAATTGTCCATCTCATTTGAGTTGTTGAATTTATGGCTGTAAGGTTGTTAGAAAACATTCCCTTCTTATCATTTCAATGCCTGTAGTAATGACCCTCTTCTGTTTCTGATACTGGTAGCTTCTAACTAGCTACAGTTTTATTTATGAAGGCCATTGTGTCTTTGTATGTTACTTCACTGAATTGTCTTCCATTTGTGCTGGTTTCTTTTTTAGTGATTCTTTTTTAGTAATTGAGTTATAAGAGCTCTTTATTTATTCCTGATACAGGTATCATCAGATCGATTTGCAAATACTTTCTCACAGTAGGTAGATTGTCTTTGCATCTTTTTGAATGTGTTCTATGACACACAAAAATTTTTAACTTTAAAGAGGCCCAATGTATCTATTTTCTTTTGACATTTGCACTTTTGGTGTCAAGAGATCATTGCTTAATCCAAGGTCATGAAACGTTACTCCTACATTTTCTTCTAAGTGTTTTGTAATTTTAGCTCTTATATATAGGCCTGTAATCCATTTTGAGTTAAATTTCAGCATGGTGTGAGGTGGGGGTCCAGATTCATTCTTTTGCTTGTGCGTATACAGTTGTCTCAGCACCATTTGTTGAAAAGACTAATTTTTTCATTGATTGTCTTGGAACCCTGTCAAAAAGCGATTGGCCATAAAAGTAAGGGTTTATTACTGGGCTCTTGATTCTATTCTACTGATGTGTATTTCTACTCTTATGCAAGTTCCACACTGCTTCAATTACTGTAGTTTTATAGTAAGTTTGTCCTCACAAAATTAAACCCTCCAACTTTGTTTTTCTTTTCCAAGATTGTTTTGTCTATTCTGAGCCCTTTTTCTTCTTTTTTATTATGTTATGTTAGTCACCATACAGTACATTATTAGTTTTTGATGTAGTGTTCCATGATTCATTATTTGCAGTAACACCCAATTGAGCCCTTTTACATATGAATTTTAAGGTCAGCTTGTAAATTTCTAACGAGAACCAGCTGGAATCTTGATAAAGACTGCAATGTATCTGTAGATCGACTTGGAGAGTATTACCATCTGTTGTGGTTTGAATTGCGTCCACCCAACAAATATGTTGAGGTCCTACTCCCAGTACTTCAGAATGTGACTTTATTTGGAAATAGGATCATTGCGATGTAATTAAAGTTAAAATGAGGTCAAACTGGAGTATCCTTGATCCAAAATAACTGGTGTCTTCGAGAGGAGGAGTTAAAATGGCAGAAGGAGTAGGGGACCCCTTTTTCAGCTGCTCCCCTGAGTTGAGCTGTATAGGTACCAGACCATCCTGAACACCCACGGAATCAGCCTGAGATGCAGGAAGATACATCTGGATCTCTACAAATGAACATCTCCAGCGATGAGTATTGAGGTACAAAGCAGGGAGCTGTGAAACCATGCACAAATGGAAGGGGGAGGGAGCCGCTGCATTTGGGCGCCGGGAAGCGGTAGCCACCTGCACGGGGAGCGGGCGGACACCCGTGAGACAGCAGACTGAGACATTGAGCCGGGAGCACGCGACACCAGACTTCTCAGGGACCTCCGGAACTCCGGTGTGCTCACTGGAAACAGACTGAGACCGGGAGCTCCGGAACACGCAGGGGCAGCTGGCAGCTGGCAGCTGGCAGTGTTAGAAACACAAAGGACAGAGAAGCACTGGCCCTGGAAGGAAGGGCTGGGACGCCGGGTGTGGGCGCACATCCCGGGACGCTGCACGGTTGAGCAGCACCAACAGAAGCAGAGTTAAAGTGGCCAGAACATCAGTGGAGAATGGTCTGTGATCCCTCTGTTCTGAGACAGAGGCTGGGATTCGGCTACTGCTGCTCTGACTCTCAGAAGAGGCACAGCAAACCACCGCAAAGCCACCAGAGAACAAAAAGCCTGGAAATACTGGCTCACAGTGTGCCCATCCCCATCCCCCCTCACAGGGGACACGGAGACTCTACCGAAACAGGGTTGCCTGAGTATTGGCACGGCAGGCCCGTCCCCCAGAAGGCAGGCTGAAAAATCAAGAAGCCCACATCCTTAAGGTCCCTATAAAACAAGTGTGCACTGCCTGGGTCCTGGTCAATAATTTGGGCTCTGGACAGCCCTGCAATNTGTTCTGAGACAGAGGCTGGGATTCGGCTACTGCTGCTCTGACTCTCAGAAGAGGCACAGCAAACCACCAGGCAAAGCCACCAGAGAACAAAAGCCTGGAAATACTGGCTCACAGTGTGCCCATCCCCATCCCCCCTCACAGGGGACACGGAGACTCTACCGAAACAGGGTTGCCTGAGTATTGGCACGGCAGGCCCGTCCCCCAGAAGGCAGGCTGAAAAATCAAGAAGCCCACATCCTTAAGGTCCCTATAAAACAAGTGTGCACTGCCTGGGTCCTGGTCAATAATTTGGGCTCTGGACAGCCCTGCAATCTCTCCTCATTAGAATGACGAGAAGGAGAAATCCCCCCCAGCAAAGAAAAGACAATGAGTCTGTGGCCTCTGCCACAGAACTAATGGATATGGATATAACCAAATTATCAGAAATGGAGTTCAGAGTAACAAGGGTCAAGATGGTGTGTAGACTTGAAAAAAGTATTAACAAAAATGTTAATGAGAATATAGAATCTCTAAGTGCGGAAATGAGAGCGAATCTGGCAGAAATGAAAAATTCTATGAATCAAATGCAGTCAAAACTAGAGGCTCTAATGGCCAGGGTGAATGAGGCAGAAGAACGCTTTGGTGAATTGGAGGATGGGTTAGTAGAAGAAAAAGCTAAAATAGAATCTGGACTAAAAAAAAAAAATCCACGCTCAGGAATGTAGGTTACGGGAGATTACTGACTCAATGAAACGCTCCAATGTCAGAATCATCGGCATCCCCGAGGGGGAAGAGAAAAACTGAGGTCTAGAAGATATATTTGAAGAAATTGTAGCTGAAAACTTGCCTAATCTAGCAAAGGAAACAAGCTTTCGTGTCCAAGAGGCAGAGAGGACCCCTCCCAAGCTCAACCACGACAAACCTATGCCACATCACGTCATAGTGCAATTCACAAATATTAGATCCAAGGATACAGTATTGAAAGCGGCCAGGGCAAAGAAATTTCTCACGTACAAAGGCAAAGGTATCAGAATTACGTCAGACCTGTCTACACAGACCTGGAATGAGAGAAAGGGTTGGGCGGGCATTTTTAAAGCTCTTTCAGAGAAAAACATGCAGCCAAGGATCCTTTATCCAGCAAGGCTGTCATTCAGAATTGATGGAGAGATAAAGACCTTCCAGAATCACCAGTCATTGACCAATTTTGTAACCACGAAACCAAACCCTACAGGAGATATTAAGGGGGGTTCTATAAAAGTAAAAAGACCCCAAGAGTGATACAGAACAGAAAGTCACAATCTATAGAAACAAAGACTTTACAGGGGGGCACCTGGGTTTCACAGTGGTTGAGCGTCTGCCTTCGGCTCAGGGCGTGATCGCGGCATTCTGGGATCAGCCCCACATCAGGCTCCTCTGCTATGAGCCTGCTTCTTCCTCTCCCACTTCCCCTGCTTGTGTTCCCTCTCTCGCTGGCTGTCTCTATCTCTGTCGAATAAATAAAATCTTTAAAAAAAAAAAAAGAAACAAAGATTTTANAAAAAAAAAAAAGAAACAAAGATTTTACAGGCAACATGGCATCATTAAAATCATATCTCTCAATAATCAGTCTCAATGTAAATGGCCTAAATGCTCCCATAAAGTGCCACGGGGTTGCAGATTGGATAAAAAGACATGACCCATCCATTTGCTGTCTACAAGAGACTCATTTTGAACCCAAAGATACATCCAGACTGAAAGTAAAGGGATGGAATACCCTCTTTCATGCCAATGAACCTCAAAAGAAAGCTGGGGTAGCAATTCTCATGTCAGACAGATTGGATTTAAAACTAAAGACTATAGTTAGAGATACAGAAGGGCAATATATTATTCTTATAGGATGTATCCAACAAGTGGATATGACAATTATAAATATCTATGCCCCCAAGAGGGGAGCAGCAAGATACACAAGCCAACTCTTAACCAGAATAAAGAGACATATAGATAAAAATACGTTAATAGTAGGGGACCTCAACACTCCACTATCAGAAATAGACAGAGGACCTAAGTAGAAAATCGGCAAAGAAATAAGGGCTTTAAATGCCATACTTGACGAATTGGACCTCATAGATATATATAAAACACTACACCCCAGAACCAAAGAATACTCATTCTATTCTAATGCCTGGAACATTCTCAAGAATAGACCATGTTGGGGTGCCTGGTGGCACAGCGGTTAAGCATCTGCCTTCGGCTCAGGGCATGATCCCGGTGTTATGGGATTGAGCCCCACATCAGGCTCCTATGCTAT
>NC_048220.1:601344-601695 GCF_002007445.2 Ailuropoda melanoleuca
TCTTCTTCTCCCACTCCCCCTGCTTGTGTTCCCTCTCTCGCTGGCTGTCTCTATCTCTGTCAAATAAAAATAAAATCTTTAAAAAAAAAAGAAAAGAATAGACCATGTTCTGGGTCACAAAATGGGTCTCAACTGATACTAAAAGACTGAAATTATTCCCTGCATATTCTCAGACCACAACCCTTTGAAATTGGAACTCAACCACAAGGAAAAATTTGGAAGAAACTCAAACACTTGGAGACTAAGAGCCATCCTGCTCAAGAATGATTCAATAAACCAAGGGGAGAGGAGGTTAAGATGGCGGAGGAGTAGGGGACACCTTTTTCAGCCGGTCCCCTGAGTTGAGCTGGA
>NC_048220.1:601795-601954 GCF_002007445.2 Ailuropoda melanoleuca
CCCGCCAACCGCCAGCCGTCCCGCGTGAGCTCCCGGAGCTCCCTTCTCAGCCTGCTGTCTCAAGCGTGCGGGTCCGCGTTCTGTCCGCTCCCCCTTGCAGGTGGCTACCGCTTCCTGGCGCCCTGACACGGCGGCTCCCTCCCCCTTCTGTTTAGCTTC
>NC_048220.1:601991-661753 GCF_002007445.2 Ailuropoda melanoleuca
GCTTCGTACCTCGATACTCAGCGCTGGAGATGTTCATTTGTAGAGATCCAGATGTATCTTCCTGCGTCTCAGGCTGATTCCGTGGATATTCCCTGCTGGTCTGGTACCTATCCAGCTCAACTCAGGGGACCGGCTGAAAAAGGGGTCCCCTACTCCTCCGCCATCTTAACCCGATCCCTTTAAAACCTCTTTTTAAAAATGCCTGTGTTAGAAAACAAAGTAAAAAAGTGAACAAGGAGAATATTTTTTAATTTGCAAGATATTTAAAATTCATAAAGTGCCATCAGTTTAAGTCCATGCTATTTGTGGGATTAAAAGAGGATTTGGTTAAATTCAGAGCAAAAAAATGATCTCTCATGTTACCAACATGTGTGCATAAAATACATAAAATAAGCAGTTTTTATTCTGATTTTGGGTTTTTCCCCTGTGCATCATAAGCATAGAGGCTAATTGCTAAGTGGGGGAGGTTAACCTGAATTATATTAAAACTTGTGTTTAATTTCAAGAACATAAAGGAATCCCACGAAATTAGAAAACCCTTAGTATTAAAAACGAGGTACGAGTAAGAACAGAAACCATGAAATCTTTATAAAGAATGTGAAACCATAAATGCCATCTAGAAATGGCAAAAGATGCTTTTACTGCTCCTTCCTCCTCTGTAACATTCCGTATGGCACTGTGAGTTTTCCTGCCGCTTGATGTATCAGATGGAGATAGACACAAATATTTTAACATCCTGCTATTGCAGGTAATGTCTTAGTGAATTTTGTGATCCTAGGCCTAGTGGTCAAGTGCACACTGTGGTAAAAAAGACATGACATAAAATGTGTCATGTTAGCCACTTGTGAGTGCACGGCATCGCGGGGCTGTGCAACCGGCTGTCACCACCGTCCGTGTCCAGAGCTGCTTCCCCGCCCACAGAGAAACTGCGTGCCCGCTACCCATCGCCCGCCACCCTTCCTGGCCCCCAACAACCTCTCTTCTGTGCCGCTCTTCTAACCGCGTGCCGGAGGTGGGACGCGACAACGTTTGTCCCTTTGCGTCTGGTTTGTTTCCAACACGGGATCTCCCTCCTTTCAGGCTCGGTAACACTACTGTGTGTACTTACCATGCCGTGGGCCTTCACTGGGGCGCATCCACGCTTTCGCTGGGGAAATAGTACGGCCACACGCGAGTGGACACACCTGTTTGCCTGCTTTCAGGCCTGCTGGGTACGTACCGAGAAGTACAATTGCTGAGCTCGTAATTCCAAGCTTGCTGCTTTGGGAGCCACCAGACGTTTTCACAGCAACGGCGCCACTGGACGCTCCGGCCAGCAGTGCACGGGGCTGCAGGCTCCCAGCATCCTTGTCCACACTTGTCGGTTTCTGTTTCTATGTTTTACAAAAGCCATGTTCCGGGTGTGAGCTGCCTCTCGTTCTGCTTCCGATCCTGTCCCTGACCGTCCTTGGCGGATAGCGTCTCTCCGTGTGCCTACTGGCCACCTGTGTGCCTTCTTTGGAGAAATGTCTGTTCAGGCCCTTTGCCTGTTTCTGAACCAGGTTGTTGTATTTTGTTGTTGCATTTTAGAAGTTTTATTATATGCTTGGTATTAATCCCTAATCCGACATGTGGCCTACAATATTTTCTCCTATTGTGTATGTTGTTTTCTCACACTTTTGATAGTGTCCTTTGATGCACAAAGTCCCTAATTCTGACGAAACCCTGCAAATGATATTCTGGAATCTTCAGCAAGTGGCATTGCCACCCGCTCACCAGGTTCCCGCTGCAGCCTGACCCAGGACTCCTGGGCCTGGCCTCCCCTCGCCAGCCCAGACCGGGGCCTGACTCCGATCTGCTCCAGACAATGCAGCTTCACCTCCCCTCTCCTCATGTGGCTGAACCACGTTCTCTGAAGTGGCCTCTTGTCTCTCCCGTCCCCCTCTGGGCTATGCCACCCCTGAGGGATTCTGGGTCTCACTCAGAGACTCAGACCCTTTCCCATCAGGTCCCCACGCAGTTCTGCCCTTTGCTGCCCCCATGTTTCAGGTACAAGCATGCACATCAGCTGCAGGGGCCTCTGCAGTCCCAGGGGTGCTTCATGTTTGCGACTGAGCCTTGCGCTGTGGACGGGGACCCTGGCTGAGTCTCAGGTGCTCTGTGGGGCTCTACCCTGTGCCCTGCCTCACTGCCTGCACAGCCCACGTGGCACAACTGGCCTTGTGTACGGAATGGGCGGGTGGCCTGCAGCTGAGCCAGAAAGGGACAAGCCCTTCCACAATGCCCCGTCTTGACCATGGCAAGTCACCTTAAAAGGCTTCCAGAAAGGTAGGCGCATGTAGCCTTTTGTCTGCGACCTCTGGAGAATTGGCCACAATCTCCGACTCTGACTTGGAAACAGCCCTCAGCTCGAGCTGCAGCCCCTCCACACAATCACCAGCTCATAACAGAGAGTCTCCCCTCCTGGGCCACCCGCAGACTCCAGGCAGTCCAAACACAGGACCGCAGGACCTCAAAGAGCAGCAAACCCTTGAGCACAGATTCTGGGGACAGAAACCAGCTTCAAATCTCAGAATCTAGGGTCTGGAAGAATCGCATAGCCTTTGAATTCAAAGGGAACCTTCAGCTCCCAACACAAGGTATGGAGACAAACCAGCTGTCCAAGGCCCACAGCTGTGCAAGGGTCTGTCAGTAGTGACCAAGGGTGCCATCGACCACTCTCCATCGGCCGTCAGAGCAGGGTCCTGCTGTCAAACCCGACCACACTAATGGAGATCAGTGACTGCAATGAGACAGCCTCCTCCTGTGTCTGATATATAGAACAAAACATTGCACCTACATGGCCTGGGCCCATGAGATTGGCAGGGCATTATGGAAGAGTAAGGGAAGGCAGGAGTCTCTAGGACAGGCCTGGGAAGACAGGGACATCTAGGACAGTAATGGGGGGACAGGGAGATCCAGGATAGGCCGGGGGACAGTGAGATCTAGGACAGGGCTGGGGACAGAGACATCTAGGACATGGCTGGGGACAGGGACATCTAGGACATGGCTGGAGAGAGGGACAGCCAGGACAGGCCTGAGTGGCAGTAAGGGCCTGTGTTTGGTTGGAACTGGAGAGTGTAGCAGGAGGGGTTGGTACCCAGGGCCCTCAGCCCCGTGATCCTTTCCTTCCTTGCACCTGTCCAGGGCACTTGATAAAGTCTGGGTTTTGTGGGCAGGACTGTGGAGGCTGAAAGTGTGAATGCCGGGTTCCTGGGGAAGTTAGGGAACTTTCTCCAAGAAGCAGAAGCTCCAGCCGGAGTTGCAGGATGTCCGAGTGTGGGTCAGCCAGGAGCCACATGTGCGCAGACCAGGATGTCCTGGTGTCCAGCTGAGCCAGAGCCGCTCCAGCCAGCTTGGCACCTACAGACCGTCCGCTGCAGAGGCCCCGTGACCGTCCTGGAGGAGGGTCCCCAGGTGGAGGTCCCCTTAGGGCCTGCGCAGAGCTGAGCCCCTCGCATCTCCGGGACCCAGGAGCCAGAAGCAGCAGGGGACATCAAGAGGCCCATCCGTTGGTGGAAAGTGTCTGCTGGTGGGGGCAGGCTGGCGTCCCCCTCGCGCACTCACCTCCTTCCCGTGGGGTGGGCGGTGGGGCCTGGAGGGCAGGGGTGTGATTGCAAGGGCAGCGTCCCACTGGTCTCTGCTCCTGTGCACTGCGCCCCAATGCACCCGGACACCCTCCAGCTGCTCAGGGTCCCTGAGGGCCACACTGTGACGAAGGCAGGGCCCCGCCCAACTGGGAGCTCCGCCCCTGAGCCCTGAAGGCAGTGTGTTCCCTGGACAGTGTGATGAGAAGGAGCGGGGTCAGCCAGCGGCCTCCCCCAGGAGCGGGGGCAGCAACTGCTGCCAAGGAACGTCCTCCTAAACCAGCTCCCCACCCGCTGGGGCCCCCAAGGTCAGCCCTGCACCCAGCCCTGGTACACGGCTGTGGGGGCCTGTCCCTGGCGAGGCCCTGCCAACAACACTCCCTGGCAGCTGAGGCTGTCCCTTCTCTCCCAGGACGGTCCCACCCTCACGCCCACCACCCTGGGGTTCTGCGGAGAGCCCTGCGGAAGCTAGGAAGTGCCACTGAGCACGCAGCTATGCTCAGAACCCTCCTCACAGATGTTAAGGACCTCAGGCACCTCAAAAAGTCCCCACAATCCACATTTACAAACAATGCCCCGTTCTGCAGAACCAACTCCCTCCTGTGACCTTCATGTCCTGTGCAGGCTGGCCCTATACCCCCATGTCCTCCTGCACCCCCGGGACCGTCCCCACTGACCTGCCCCCTCACCGCCTCATCCTCCTGCACCCCCGGGACCGTCCCCACTACCTGCCCCCTCACCGCCTCGTCCTCCTGCACCCCCGGGACCGTCCCCACTGACCTGCCCCCCATCCCCATGTCCTCCTGCACCTGTGGGAATGTCCCCACTGACCTGCCCCTTCACCCTCATGTCCTCCTGTGTCCCTGCACGACTGTCCCCACTGACCTGCTCCCTCACCCCCACGTCCTCCTGCGTCCCCCTGGGCTGTCTCCCTGCCCTGGAGACCCAGTCCCCCACACCTTCGTCCTTGCTCTGCTGCCCCCTACACAAGTGCTGCTCTGGGGAGGTCTGAAGTAGATGAAGCCAGGCCACATGTATGAGACCAGGAGTGGGGGCCTGGCCCCAACATGGGCCTAGGGTGTCCGTAATAGACCATGGGGTCCTGAGTGCAAGTTCAGCCCAGGCACGGTCCTCACTGTGCCTCATGCCTGAGCTTGGTCTGATCCACGGCCCTCCCCTGCCTCCTGTCTGAAGCCCCTCCAGGCCCAAACCACCCCTCAAGCCCTGGGCAGCCTCCCTGTGCCTCTCACCCCGGGGCCGCCCATCCCAGCGCCTTCCCGGACGGCTCAGCAGAAGTCGAAGCCCCCTGAGCTGCAGGTCCGTCCTCTCCCCGCACCCAGGCCCTGCAGACAGCTGGGCGAGGCCACCCTAGCACCCGGCTCAGCCCCTCGAGTCATGAGAAATGAGACTTCCTTGGGGTGTGGCCGCCAAGCCGGGCCATTTGTCGTGCAGCAGAAGCTGACTGCGGGTCGTGAGTGTCAGAGCAGGAGCTGTGGCAGGGTTTGATCTGACCGCCGGGATCCATGGTTCCCTGCCCACACTGCAACTGCTGCCCTTCCCACAGCGACCCTGTGCTGACGGCCTGAGCATAATTCCCCGACTACAGAGCTGTGTCCCCCTGAGACCGGGGGTGGGGAGAAATGCATGTGCCCCGGGGGAGGCTGAGGGTACCAGGGGACAGGGAGTAAATAGGGCCGCACTGCACCCAGGCCTCACCATGGGGCGCGTGGGGACCAGATGTGGGGGAGGCCTGCGGACTCAGGGCCAGCTCAGCCTGCCTGGAGGGGCCTGGACACAGGGCTGCCCTGGGCCTCAGGGTCCCCAGCTGGCTGTAAACGGAGGGGCTCACCGGGTCTGCCCTGGGAGGTGGTATGAGCGGGAGTACGTGGCTTGTTCTCCCAGACAGCCTCCCCCTCCCACAGCTGGTTCCCATTAGAGCAAGGCCTGCTCCAGCGAAGTGAACTTGTCAGGCAAATGAGGAAACCGGATCCCCCAGCAGCTCATCCCACATTCCGGCCCTGGGAGCAGGCAAGCGGCTCTTCTTGCCTCCTCAGCCCTGCTGGGACCTCACTCTCTAGGGCTCTAGAAGGCGGATGGGGGCTCCTGGGAAGAGGAGACAATTCATAGCTGCTCCATCAGGAGAATCATCTACAGAGACCCCATTGCACGGCCTGGCTTCCAGGCTGCTGGGGCCTTGAGAGGGGCTGGGGAGCTCCACCCCGCTCCAGAGCCAAACACTAGCCCTCCTGGGATCCTCCCATGGGGGGCGGGGTTCCCAGGGTGCAAGAAGCTCCCCACCCCTCACCCTTCAAGGACCCACCCAGCAAGAAGGAAGCCCAGAAGCTGCCCAAGACTCCCAGCGGCCCACCTTGCTTGTGTGCATGGGGCCAACCTTGAGTGCTAGGACCCCGCATCTCCACCCGCCCTGTCTCCTCTCCACACCAGGCCGGCTTGGCCGGTGTCGGCCCCAGGCCTGGCCAAGCCCTGCGGCCCAGTCTCTTGACCTCCTCACCGCATCATCGGCTTTGCTGTGTCCTCCACACACCACACTGGGGGCTCCTTGGCGTCAGACAGACAAAGGTTAGCGGGACAGAGAAGGACTGATCTTTGGGATGTGTGCGTGGGGGTGTGTGTGTGCTGTGTGGGTGTTGGGGGACATCCCCTGTGTGCTCTTGCCGGGACATCTCAGATGGACCAGGAGTGCTGAGGTCCTGGTTCTCACCCCCTAGGCTGACCCAGTCTTGTCCCTCCTGGAGGCAGAGGCCTCAGCCCACTCCCACTGAGGCCTGTGAGGGAAGTTGCCATGAGTCGTCACTCTCCAGAGCAGGAAAAGAAGCCTGTGCTCCCGGCTGGACACACAGTCCACCCCATGGACCTGGCCTGGCTCTTGACTCTGGACCCTCTTGGCTGGGCCTGCTGGGAGAAGGGTGGCCAGGGGAGGGGGCACAGAGCTGCTCCAGGCCCAGACTCACACCAGGGTCTACTCCTCATTCCCCTCCTACCCTGAGGTGTGTGCCCTGGGGCTTCCTGACCTGGTGGAGCTGGTTGGGGTGGCACCCTCCTCCTCCTGGTCCCTGGACTCTTGCTACTGGAGGGGGACCCCAAGGCCTCAGAGGCAGGGAACCTGGTGGGCCTGTGTCCTGCCCGGGTCCAGCCCAGCCCTGGGTTCTGTGACTGCAGGATACCTGGAAACCGGCAGGAAGGTCTCCATGGCAGGTCCTACTAGTTCCTGACCACCTGCTGAGGGTCACCACTGCCCAGGGACTCTGCCCAAACACCCACCGCTCCCCAGGTGCTCACCTCCGTCTGTTCACTGTGCTCGGGGCTTGTCCCCACTACTGCCCAGACCGCAGCCTCCACCCAGCACTCAGGCCCTGCAGCTTTGATTGCAACTTTTCTCTGGCCCCAGGAAGCCTCACTCACACCTCCAGGAAGTTGCGGAACCCTTGCCCATTGTCAACCACCCAGGGAATGGTGCACACTGGACATTCAGACGGGGTCGTGGGAGCACACACACACGTGCACATATGCCTACACGCACACACACATGTGCAAACGCACATGCATACATGCACGCACACATGCATGCGCACACACACGGAAAAAGAACCACACACAAAGCCTTGTGCACACACACACAAGACACACACACACACTTGCACACATGTGATGACACTCACAAGCACTCACGTCCACGTGTGCTCTGGCCACACCTGCTATGACTACCTGCACCCACACCCTCTCTTTTCTTCCCGGGACTTTGAGCTGTGGCTGCCTCCACACCTGCCCCCTCTGGCTCGCTGGGGGTTGGCCTTCAGGGTCCCGTCCTACGAGCTTCCTCTGTGCAACATCTGGCCCCTTAGGTGATCTCCTGTGGTCACCTGTCCCCATATGGAGGGCAGGACTGTTCCACACACAACACCCCATCCAACAGATGCCAGCCGAGTTTAATCAGCACTGACTCCCTCTGGCTCCAGTCGTCCAGAGGACTCTGAGGTCCTGAGTCCAGGCGTGGGGTAGCCAGCCCAGGTAACACCACAGAAGCGGGTGGGCTGGGATCTGTGTCCAGGGCTGGGGGTGTCAAAGCTGGGCCTTCACACATGCACACACGAGCTCACCATCAAGTGCTGCACGCCGGAGCTGGGGCAGCCCCACAGCCCCAGGGCTCTGAGGCAGCTGCAGCCCTGAATGGGAGGCTGCACCTGGGCTCTGGGCTGTGGGCTGCAGCAGGGGCTCAGGCCCAGCCTCTCAGGAAAGGACTGGTTGCACAGAGGTGGGTGGAGGACGGGGAGAGAAGGACCCAGGGCTCCACATCAGTGGGAGCGCCGCCCGGGACAGACACAGGTGCGGGCCACGGCTGCAGTGCCTTTAGAGTGAGGATGCCTAAGCCCCCACCCCGCAGGTGGGACCCTGAGGCCCAAGCAGGGGCAGGGAATGAGCGGGAAGGCGGAGTGGGACTCGGACCCAGACACCGAGGGGTCAATGGGGGTCAAGGTGAGGCCAAGGGAACAGTGTGGTGGACATGCTGGGGAGCTGGAGTCCAAGGACACAGCCAGGCATCTGGAACTTTCAGGGGGGAGGAACAGTCTCACCCAAACAGTGCTGGATCGACTGTGTAGACCCCTGAGCCAAATTAAGCCCCTCAATGAAGCAAATGCATCAGAGACTTGAAACCATAAAACTCTTAGAAGAAAACAAAGGGGCAAATCTTTATGACCTGGGATTTGTCAATAGATTCTTGGATGTGACACCAAAAGCACAAGCAATAAGAGAAAAATAGCCCAGCTAGACTTCATCCAAATGAAAGCTTTGTCCATCAGAAGACAGAATCAAGGGAGTGAAAAGACAGCGCTGGAATGGAAGAAAATGTGTGCACATCGTGTATCTGAAGAATCTAGTTTGCAGAATATACGAAGAATTCTCACAGAGCAAGAACAGGAAGGCAGCCCAGTCACAGCGGGCAAGGATTCCACAGACATCTCAAAGACGCACGTGGCCAGCAAGGGCACAGAAGCACGCTCCCCACGAGGGGTCACGAGGGAATGGCAGTCAACCACTTCGTACGGGTGACGTGGCTGGACCACACATGCCCGCAGAGGTGGGGATGCGAGCTCGCTGGCAGGCCCGTGAAGCGGTGTGTCCGCGGTGGGGACACTGACAGTTTCCCGCAAGGATAGCCACAGAATTCCCAGAGGACCCAGCAATCCACCACCTCGGACTGAACAGACACTCAGACAAATACACCCACAGCCATGCGCACAGCAGCCCGTCCACGGTGGCCGAAGGTGCAAGACCTGTCCGGCATGTGTGAATGGACGGCACTCAGCCATCAAAGGGGCGAAGCGAGGTCCCGTGCCGTGAAAGCAGACAGACACAAGAGGCCACGCTGATGTGGTGTGCTCAGAGTGGACAAACCCACAGCCCGCGAGCAGGTTGGTGGTTGCCAGGGGCTGGGGAAGGGGGCCAGGATACGGGGTTTTGTTTCAGGGAAACGGAATGTTCCTGAGCTGGACAGACATGGTGATGTCACAACATGGTGAATGTACCAAATATCACTTCGCTGTTCACTTAAAATGGTTGATTTCATGTTATGTGAATTTCACTCTGTCCTGTAGGGACCAGGGGTCTTCTCTAAGGCTGCTGGCAGCCCACCCAGTGGGGCCTGGGGGTCTGGGGGGATGTAACTGGAGCCCCTGGTCTCCCCCACAATCACCTGTAGCCTCCCACAGACCTCTGGACCCAGGCCTCCAGGCTTACCCCAAAGTCAGTCTAGGAGCTGGGGGAGAGTCAGACAGGGCCAGGGCACATGCCAGTGGAGTGGGCTGAGTGGGCCTGGGGTGTTGGCTTCCCCTGATGCATGTCAGGCTGCTGTCTCGGGTGGGGCCAAGGACCTGGCAGGCCTTGTGGATAGGGTGTGCGCCCACTGTCCTAGCTGGCCCCAGGCCTGCCCAGCCCCAGCCCCCATCCTAGGCCTGCCCAGCCCCAGCCCCCACCCCAGGCCTGCCCAGCCCCAGCCCCCCCAGGCCTGCCCAGCCCCATCCCCCACTCCAGCCCTGACCTGCCTCATCCCCCACCCCAGACCCCTGAAAGCTCAGTGATGTGATCTCAGTGCCTCTGTCTACCACTTAAGCCTCAGAGGTGTCCACACTGGCCAGCAGCCTGAAGGCCCTCTCCACTTCCAGCCCCTGCACACACTACAGCACTCTGGGTGCCCGGTGCCTTCCTCGAGCCCTCCACCACACCCCCAGGCCCGCAGCCATGCCCTCCAGAGCCACAGGTGAGTCCTGGGCCAGGGCGCAGTGCTGTGACTCATGGGTGTGTGGGTCCTGTGGAAGGCCGCACTCTCTGTGGAGTCTCAGTAGCCAGATACAGTCTTCTGGAGAGGGGTTCACATGTCCACAAGCTTCAGGGTCATGGGGCTACAGTGCAGACCCCTGGGCTCCCCCGAGTTCTGGCCCTGGGGCAGGGGCACGGGACCCCTCTGAGAGAAGGGGGGGCAAGTTAAAGGAGGTGATGCGTGAGTCAGGCCCAGCCAGCTCAGAGGTTACCCACTTGTGCAGAAATCCCTGACTGCAGGGCTGAGGCCTGACTGCCCTGGAAAGAGCATCCCCCAGGGCCCAGGACGTCCAGCAACCAAAGGTGGGGCTGACTGCAGGCCCCGGGCCCCCCCATCCCCGTGAGTGACCTCTGATGGCCAGGGCTGGTGGGACTCAGAGCCCCACACAGTTTGGACACCCCAGGCTTCCCCTCCCAGGAAACAGAAACCCCCTCACTGGAAAGGACATGGCAGAGCTCCTTTCACTGTGGGCCTCTGTGCAGAGACGAGCCTGCCCTGCAACCTGTTACTCAGGCTACGGGCCCCGCCATCCAGCCCAGGGGTGTGTGTGTGTGTGTGAGTGTGTGTGTGTCTGAGTGTGCATGTGTGCGTACATGTGCGTATGGGTGTCCTGTGTGCGCGTGCACGCATGTATGAATGTGTGTTAGTGTGTGAGCCCTCCGTGCATGTCACACAGATATCTTAGGCATCAGTGAGCAGTGGGCAGAGCAGCCTGTCCTGGGGTGGGGGGGAGGTCCCTGGTGGTGGGAGCTGCAGCGGGTGTCTCTTGGAGGAGCGGTAGCTGGAGAGGGCTGTGGGGATGTGGGGAGGGGGCCGCTGGTCTGCCCTAGGATGGAGAGCTTAGGGCGTCTATGCACACTGATGAGAGGGTCTAGGACGGGGGAGAGCAAGCGTGGTGGCCCCCGGTGTTGTGAATGAGGACAGCCACAGCCCTTTGCCCCTGTGAGGTCTCCGGCTGCTCCTGCTGTAGGGTGGCCGAGCTGCACCCTTACACAAGGACCCTCCTCAGCTGCATGAGGCACCAGGGGCTGTTGGACAGGGGATGGAAAAGGGCTGCATGATCTGCTTCTGTCGCCACCAGACGAACTGTGTGGTTGCACAGGCTTCGACGGAAACAACCAAGCGGGACAGCCGAGCATCCTTCCAGCGGTCCTGGGGGCCGTGGCTGTGACCGCACTGCAGCACGCCGATGCTGAGTGTGAGCTGCGCCTCTCTGGGGATGAGGTCGCATGTGCATATGTTCAGGCCTTGGCCCTTCTCCTCTCCTGGGACGCTTCTCACTGGCTGCCTCCATCTCCCCTGGCTGCTCCATCTCCGTCTCCCCCCGGGCTGCTCCATCTCCGTCTCCCCCGGCTGCTCCATCTCCATCTCCCCCCGGGCTGCTCCATCTCCGTCTCCCCCCGGGCTGCTCCATCTCCGTCTCCCCCCGGGCTGCTCCATCTCCGTCTCCCCCGGGGCTGCTCCATCTCCGTCTCCCCCCGGGCTGCTCCATCTCCGTCTCCCCGGTCTGCTCCATCTCCGTCTCCCCCGGGCTGCTCCATCTCCGTCTCCCCCGGGCTGCTCCATCTCCGTCTCCCCGGGGCTGCTCCATCTCCGTCTCCCCTGTACCAGGTAGGCTGTATGTACGCCTGAGGCCGACTCTTCAGCTCACTCATCAAATGCTTCTGGGTACAGCCCCAGGGCTTACAGGGTTTGTATTCCATTTGTTGGGTGGGGAAGACAAGGATGTCAAGAAACCTCAGGTGGTATGAGTTCTATGAAGACTCTGGAAGGATCCTGGTCATGCACCTGCCCCATGAGAATCCTGGTCACTGGGTGGGGTTTTTGCTTCCCTTCCTCTTCAACTTGCCTGGCATCTGTTGGGCAAGGGTCTGTGCTCGTCCTGGTCTGAGGCCCCAGCTGTGGTCTGCCTCCCACGGGGTGAGTGCACAATACACTCACTTACAAGGGCTTCCCCTTCACGGGCCTGATGGCCAAGTTGGGAAGGGCCTTGAGAGGCAGGGAAGTGCCTGCAGCCTCATGTCCACACAGCTATGACCATCTCTTGGCTGCCAGCCCTTCTTCTGTCCCAGCAAAGGGCCGAGATGGTGACACCAGGTGGGTCCAAACACGAACCCTCCACCCCTTCTCAAAGTACTCTCTCTGATCCCCAAACCATATTTGACCCCAAAACAACAGCCCTGCATGGCCCAGCGATGGTCCTTGTAAATGCCAAAGCCACAGCATCCGTCTGGGGTGTGAGACGCCAGTCACAGGCTGTAGGGGCAGAGTAGACCCATAGAGGCCTCAGGGGGAAGCCCGTACCGCCACCGAGGCACCACTGCGTGCCAGGCATTGTCCTGTGCCACTCACAAACGTGCCTCAGAGGGGCCTGCGCTACGCACGGTGATGCCACCAAAAGATGGTGGACAGCAGCCTGTGCCTGTGGCTCCCACCTGGGAAGTGCTGGGGTCACCGCACACCCGCAGCCCGGGTGCATAGGGAGCGACTCAGGAGCACCGAGGTGTTTTCTGTTAGCTTTGTTCCTACCTCCGCCTGATGTCACTGTCCTGGGCTTTGCTTTCTTGTAGTTAATTCTCAGGGAGAGTTTAGGCATTCTTTACAGGCTCTTTTAAAAACTTTTGGAACAAGGTGCATTGAGCAAATGCTGTGTGTGCATTTTTCCACGCGTCTGTGTGTTTCTGCATGCAAGGGTCTGCAAGTGTCTGTGCACACACACGAAGAAATCGCTGCATGATTACATCTGAGCCAGTGGAGATGGACCAGTGCTAGGGCAGCTCTCACACTGGTTATAGTGGGTTGGCACGTGTCCTGGGAGCCCATGTGACAGAGGGCACGCTTCCACGAAGTGGCCGCCAGAGGAGACTGGGACACAACCTCTTCTCGGGCCCAGCTCCATGGGAAAGGGGTTTGTGTGGCAAAATGCTGACTATACAGAAACACTGTGAAACACTACAAATGCACCTGACCCAACATGACCCTGACCAGCAACCCATGTGGAGATTGGTGGCCCAGGGCATGCATGGCTCTCGGTATGTGGACTTCTGGACTCACGTTCTCTGTCTGAAAATCACAGTTTTGCCTGAGAACAACCTGTTTCCTCACGTAGATTAAAAAGTAACTAGAGGGGTTGTGTGGCTGGATCAGCCCATTAAGCATCGGGATCTCAGCTCAGGTCTTGATCTCAGGGTCGTGATTTCAAGCTCCAAGGTGGGCTCCTGGTTGGGTGTGGAGCCTGCTGAAAAAAAAATGTAACGAGAGAAGAAAACTACTTTCCAACATTAAAGCCCCCTTCCCCCTCTCACAAATAATGTCGACTGGTGTATTTTTGGGAATGCCGCCCCAAGGTGTGGTGGAAAGCAGACATCAGCTCTGGAGGGGAGGCTGCACCTGCAGGGGCCCCGGTGAGAACACGTGTGCACGTGCTTCTTCAGTTATTCCTCGCACAAATCAAAGTTGAGTTGTAGACCCATCCACCAAGACAATAAAAATGTGGAACAATCCCAGAGAGATCTGGCTTTCAAACTGGATTTCAAGTCAGTCTGTGTAAGGAGACGCTTACTACGGTGCGTTTATGAAGCCTGGGGAGGAACAGGTTGCTTCAGCGCCCCATCTTGGCTACAACTTACCTCGATGGTCATACAGCAAATTCAGTATTTGGGCTCTTAAGCTCGCCTTGCAATATCAAGACACATTTTAATCAAACTCATCCAGAAGCTCCAGAGAAGGGAAAACTGTTGTTGCAAAGCTCCAAACAGCTGCTCTCATTTTTAATTATAAAAATACAAGTCAGCTGGAATATCGAGAGCACAGGTGAGGACCTCGAAGCCTTCTCTCCATGCAGACACCAAGTTCCCGGCAGTTTCCAGGACTGCAGCCGGTGGGTGGCACCCTCCCTGTCCGCTATCTGCACCCAACCATACCGTGTGGGCAAAGCCCGCTTCTCTCCCAGCTCCTCAGCTTGCCCACGGCTGTCCGGAGACATCACACCTGTGAGCAGTTATACGCCCATCAGGGTCCACGCCTCCGCCCTCCAGGTGCCCCTGCCCCACCACCGGCCTTCTCCTCCCAAAGACCCTTAAAGTTCCCTCTCCTTTATTCCAGTTTTCAGTGTCTGGTAGACATGCTTTTATTTTAAGCCAGCACCGTCCTTTTTGAGAGGAAGTGAACATAAACTGTTATTTAGTTGATCAGTACGTTCATTTCTTACAACGGACCCTCCTTATTCGCAGACTTGCACTTGTGAATTTTTCTGCTGTTTAATTCTGTTTTCCTTACACTTGTTGCAGCTCGCTTGGCCACTCTCAGCAAAGACCTGCAGACACGGGAACGGAGCCGGGGAGGAGCGGCTGCCCGGGGCAGGATGGTTCTGCGCCCAGGGCCTGCTCAGCGGCTGGCCTGCTGGCCGCTCCGAGCTCCTCAGGTCACACCGGTGCTTTCGCTCTCACGCGGTGGCCCTGGGCAGCCTCAGCTTACTCCCCCTCTGGCCTCTGCCTCGGGCTGCGGATTCAACCAGGGGTCTCTGCTGTTCCCAAACCCTCAGCAACCCCGCTCTCCCTCAGCTCTGGGCGGAGTGCAGCCTCCCTCTCGTCAGGGGAAGCTGGCCCACAGCCCTCCTGTAGCTGTGACAGCACTGGGGGCCTGGCTGCGGGGACGGCATGGGGGCTGACAGAGGACGCCACAAGGGTCCTGCTGTCCCTGGAGCAGGGAGCTAGGACAGGGTCCCCTCTGGACCCAGCGCCGTGGCCGCCCCACGGCCCCTTCTCCCTCCCGTCCTGCGCCTTCGGCACGGTGTGAAGGCCTGGCCGGCAGCCCTTTGGGTTCCCGGAGAGAAGAACCACGGCCATGCTGGTGCAGTCCACAGAGAATGGGGGGCAGCAGCTGCTGTCCTCCCAGGAGAAATCCTTTGAGGGTACCGGAGGGGACTGGGTCCCTGCACATGTCAGAGGGTCCTGTACCGTGTCTGCCCTGGCATCCCCAGCCCTTCCCACCGGCTCAGGCGCTGCATCACGTGGGGCCACGCACCCCTCTGGGCGGAGCCTCAGCCCGGTGTGGCGAGCTGGTCTGGTCCCTCTCCCGTGGAAGCAGCAGGAGATGCTCCAGCTGCGGGTGGGTGTGGCCGTGTTTGGGAACCACAGAGGAGGGTCTGAGCCACTTTGAAGGCACTTGGCTGACCTACTGCTTTTCCGCTACCTGCAGACCCTGCTTCCGCTAGCTGTCTCGGGGCCGGGAAGGCTGGCTTTGCACAGGCCCTGGCCGCCTGGCCTGCGCTCGCACTGCTGGGCACGCAGACGTGGTGCGACTGACCTGCTGCATGGGGAGCGCTCGGAGGACGGCCTCCGGTGCCACCCACAGATGGGAGGGCTGCTCACCTGCATGGGGAGCTGGAGCCCTCCTGCACCTGCACCGCTCGCCACGGCTGGCTCGGGGAAGCTGCGAGGGGTGATGACCCAGCTACGTCCTGCCCAATTCCATCTCCTCAACCGCCTCCAGCAAGCAGCTGAGAGCAATGGCCGCGCCTCCCAGACATGCCCACATGCGCGAGAACTGTGATGGAGGTGGACGCCCCTAACCCAAGCCCTCACACACCCTCGCGCGCGCACACACATGCACACACATACACCCGCATACACACACACACACACACACACGCACGCACACCAAGCCCTCACACACACCCGTGCTCACACACACACACCGAAGCCCTCACACACCCATGAAAACATACACGCAGACCCAAACCCACGCGCACACACCCACACACATTCATGCACACATTCACACAAACACCACGCATGCACACCACTTGTCCTGTGATGTGTCTCCACCCAGGACTGGGAACATGGCCAGCAACAGCACTGAGAGAGCCTCGTGAGCTTCGGGGCAGAACACTCTCTCCTACTGGCCCGTCCGTCCTGGAGCCACAGCCCTCTCTTTCCCAGCCACGTTTCTGTGCCCGCTGCACCCACAAACAGCACCAGGCATGTGTCCCTGACCCAACCCAGCTCTGGAGTGGAGGGAAAGAGGCCAGACCTAGTCAGTCTCCTGTGCAAATACTGGTGGTTGAGGCCAAAGCCGTGGAGGTCAGGATCTGAGGAGGCCATGGGTCTGGTCAGAAGGTAGGACCCTACGTGAGGGGTCAGGAGCTGACAGTGGTCTGCTGATGCCCACTGGGGCTGCAAGCAGGCTGTGTACAGACCTGCTTGTCTGGAGGGCTCCCCAGTGTGGGTGGGCACCTGTGTCACTCTGCAGATCACCCCTCAGGGCTTGGCGGCTGGAGAATGTGGGTCCTTGCTACCCGCCCTGATGCTTACTGAAGATCTCCCTCATAAAGATAGACAGCTCAGCACCCACGGCCTTCCTGCCTTCCACACATGCTGGGCTCCTGCTGCTGGGGGGTGTCACCAGAGAACTGCACGACCCACTGCCTCCCCTGTGTGTCCCTTTCTGGACCCCCTCCGTCCACTCAGGTCCAAATCCCCGCCGTCCACCCACTTCTCGGCCCACACCACTCTGCCCTTCACACCGTGGCCATCAGATCACTCCTTCACCTTCCCAGGGTTCTGGAGGGCAGGGTCGAGGCATGTGGCATGCAGAGGTGTGCGCTGCACGAATGAACGAGCCAGTCACTCCCTCCCGCGCAGAGCCTGTCTTGACCCATTCGGCCCCATATGTGTCTCAGAGCTGCACCAGCATGGGCCTCCATCTGCCTTCCGTTTTTATCGTACTCTGAACATAAGGAAAGCATCAAGCTTGGAAGGAGGTATCATTTCCAAATCTAAGCAGAGACTTTTGTTTTGGAAACGTCTCCTTTGAACACCCCAGCAAGCCGACGTGGACAGGCCTGCTTTTCTCCGAGCAGCACAGTGGTTTAGTGATTCAGGCTGTATGCTCTCTGGGATGGCATCTGGAGACAGATGTCTGCTTTTGTTGAGAGTGTGTGATTCCGTTGTGCCCAGCACACAGCTACACCAGCTTTCTGCAGTGAGAGGCAGGTCAGGGGTGGGCGCCCAGGGTGGAGCCCTCTCCAGGAACAGCTGCAGCCCCTCACCAGCCTCTTCTTTTGGGATGGGGCCTGGACACAGCCACCCCTCCTCTCCCTGCGGCCCCACTCCAGGCTCGTGACTCTCTGAGTCCTGCTCCTGCCCCACAAGACGCGAGCTGGGGGCTTCAAGGTTTAGGGCAATCCAGAGTCCCCTCTCCCAGTGGCACAGGCCTCGGGAGCTGGGTGTCACGCAGCCACAGCCCTAAGCAGGGTACATACTGACTGTGTGATGGGCAAGCCCCTGTGAGTACGGATGGCACCCACTCTGACCTCAGCAGCCCCTCTGGAAGGGTGGAGGAAGCCGGCTGCACACGGGCTTTGCAGACGCACTCAGACCCTGATTGGCACTCGGTGTCATCTCCGGGCCTGCTCGGGCCTCACCCTGCACACCGACGTCCTGTCTTGCTGCCTCCGGCCCGTCCTTGTCCAAGGGAGAGGCCAGGCAGTGGGCAGGCCCACAGGCTAGGGTGCTCAGGACTTGGTCTTTATCAGGCACCGCAGCCTGCGTTTGTGGGTGCCTGCCTGTCTCACCCATGTGGAGCAGGGCAAGCTCCAGAGATACCCGGCCCCTGGGGCCTCCATCTCTTTCTGCCTCTCCTCTTCTCCCTGCAAGGCTGTGCTGGTGGAGTGAGCTGTGCTCACAAACAGTGGCAAACTGTGATTTCCTCTCTTGGGCCCAACTCACTTCCATGCATCCTGGAGGGGGGCTCTGGGCCCACAGTGACCTTCTGTCTGTACCGGCTTCACTGCTGTAAACACCACGCACCACGATAGAAACCATTCAATTGAAAACATGCCAAACATGTGGAACACATTGGCACGTTTCCGTGGATGGGGCTGGTGTCCACCGGCCTTCCAGCATCAGCCCCTGGCCACCCCTCTCTGGCCTGCTGCAGGTTCTGATCCGGCCATCAGCCTGCAGTCAGCCGGCCCAGAAACACAGGAGGGGTTCCAGCAGATTCCCCTCCCCCACCCGGCTGCTGCCCCCCTGATGGGCTTCCTCGAGCTCCTGCTGTGTCCTCAGACATATGGGGGAGAGCGGGGGTCTTGCCCAGGGCTGTGGCACTACGGGGGTCCTAGAACAAGACAAGGAGCAGAGAGGCAGTCATGGTCTGGGCCAGGGGCTCTGCCTGGCCGGCACACAGGCTTTCGAGGGCGTACACAGTACTGATGGAGACATGGACATTCACAGGAGGGAAGAGACTTTCCACAGGTAGCAAGGAAGGGTGGCTGAGCATTGAGTTGTCCGCTCCCTGTGGGTACGTGGGGAGTGAGAGCGGACCACAGCTCTCCTGGAGACAGAGGGGCAGATCCCAGAATCTCCCAGCATCCCTGCTCCGCTGAGCACACAGCTACTCCCAGTAACTCAACACTAGCCAGACGGCACTGTGACAGGGTTCTGCAGATGGCATCAGGGCCCCAGATCAGTGGAGCTTCAGACATATCCAGGTGGGCCTGACCTCATCACGTGAGGTCCTTTACAAGCAGACTGTTCTCCTGCTGGTCACGGAAGGGGAATCTGAAATTCCCAGCATGGAAAGGATCTGGCTGCTAGCATGGATGGAGGGGGCCATGGGGTGAGGACTGTGGGTGACCTCCAGAGGCTCAGAGTAAAAGGAAGGAGGGACCACGGCAAGGAGTCGGATTCTGCCAGCAACCTGCATGTGTCGGAGGAGCCCTGGAAATACAGCCCAGCTCACACCCCGGCTTCAGCTTCTGGCCTCCAAAGCCATGAGAAAACACATCTCTCAAGGCACCTAGTTTGTGCTGCTTTGTTCCGGCAGCCCCAGGAAGCTAGGGCAGATCCTCTTACCACGGCGTGGGGCACCGCTGCAACCATGCCCCAAACTGTGGAAGTGGCTTTGGAATTGGGGAATGGCTTGAGAATTTTGAGACACACGAGAGAAAAGCCCAGGCTGCCTTGAACAGTCCGCGGTCAAAGAGTGCCAGTGGGCGCTCAGCCAGAGACGGTGGCACTTGTCACGGCAGCAGAGGCCTCGTCTGAAGTATGGCCTCCTGTTCAGCACAGAGGGGCACTTGGGAGCCACGGCCCCCGGGAGACTCCTGAGCTGGGGTGGAAGGTGTGGCCTGGCTTGTAGCGACATGGAGGCCAATGGAGGAAGACGCCTGGAGGAGCTCCTGAGGGTGTGGGAAGTTCTCTGCCTGTCCAGGTTGCAGAGTTCTCTGGTTGGGAGAACACACCCCACAGACACCCTGCACGTGGCTCACGGGCGCCCCGGCGTCTCCGTGGAAACCAGGAGCAGAGGCGGTGTGGCTGGTGAGGTCGCGGAGAACGTCGTGTTGGCACAAGCGGTACCCGCTTAGACCGAAAGGGCCCGAGGGAAACAGGACTGTGGCACTTCCAAAATTCCACAGGCACAAAATGGGCTGTGGGCCTGTGCTTCCCTTCGAGAAAAGAAGAGGGACTCCAAGAGTGGAGAGCAAAGCCCTGAGTCACAGGTCTTGAAGCCTACCGGAGGTCCCCCTGCTGGATTTTGATATTTCTTGGAACCGAAGACTCCTTTCCTCCCCAGGACTCACCGCCTTCCTCAGCAGACTCTCTTCTTAGAGCAGTTATAGGTTCATCAGAATTGAGTGGGAGGGAGAGAGTCCCCACGCATATTCTGATCCCACGTATGCATGGCTTCTCCTGCCGTCAAAATCCCACACCAGAGGCGTGTGCTCATTCAGCCCGATGGCTGCCCGCAGTCCCCAGTGTAGGTCAGGGTGCAGTCTTGGGGCCAAGTGCCGGAGTCCCGCTGTGCTCCCCCGAGTCCGCCGGCACCCAGCAAGGGGCTCTGTCTCCTGTCTCCACAGTCCCCGCCTTCTCCAGAACACCGCCCTGTCCTTGGAATCACAGGGCGAGTAGCCTGCTCGGATGGGCATCTTTCACCCAGTGACACACAGTGCGGGTTCCCCTGCGTCGGGTGGTGTGGGAGCATCCTTTCCAGCGCTGACTGTTCGTCCTCTGGGTGGACCACAGTCCATTTATTCGTTTGGTCCTTTAGGTAACAGTCCTTTATCAGGTATGCCATGTGCAAAAATCCTCTCACTGTCTTGACAGTGTTTTTCCCGGAGTAGAAAGTGAACATTGTGATGAAGTCCAGCTTATCCATTCTGTCTTCTGCAGGCCGTGCCTTCAGCGTTGGGTCTAAAAGCCCTCACCACACCCAAGACTGTCTGGGTATCCCCCATGTTGTATAGTTTACATTTGGGCTCATCATCTATTTCTGAGTTAATTTTTGTGAAGGATATAAGGCCGCTGCCTAGATTTATTTATTTATTTTTTGGGCATGTGGATGCCCAGCAGGATTTGTTGTAGAGACTATCTGTGCTCCATTGTGTTGCCTTTGCCTTTTTGTCCAGGATCTCTTGGCTGCATGCGTGTGGGTGTAACCTGGGCTCTCTGTTCTGCTCTCTCAGCGACACCACGCTGCCCCGCGTACAGTGCCTTTACCCCAAGTCTTGGACAGTCTCTGACTGCTCTTCTCGATCCACACAGAGTTGCCCTACTCTGAGTCTTCCGCCTCTGAAAATACACTTCATAATCATCTTGTTGATGTCCTCAGAATAACTTGCTGGGGTTTTAATTGGGATTGCACTGAATCTATAGATCAGGTTTGGAAATGCTGACCTCTTCACAGTATTGAATCTTCTCATCTGCAAACAAAGACAGTTTTCTCCCCTTTCCAATCAGTATACTTTTCCTATCGTATTGCATTAGCTAGGACTGCTAGTGTGATGTTGAAAAGGAATGGCAAAAGGGAGCACTTTGCCTTGGTCATGATCTGAGCAGGAAATTTGCTGGTTTTTCACCATTAAAAATGAAGTTAGCTATAGACGTATTATAGATTTTTTTTATGAAGTTGACAGTTTCCCTCTGTTCCTATTTTACTGGAATTTTTCTTAAACATGAATGGGTGTTAGATTATGTCAAATGCTTTCTCTACATCTATTAATATGATCATCTGGTTTTTCTTTAGTCTGTTGATGTGATGAATTCTATTAATTGATTTTTGGATGGTGAACTAGCTCGCACACCACTTGGTCATGGTGTATAATTATTTTATGCATTGTTGGATTTGATTTGCTAACATTTTGTTGAGGATTTTTGCATCTATGTTCATGAGAGATATTTGCCTGCAGTTCCCTTGTAATGTCTTTGCCAGATTTGTGTTAGGGTAATATAACCTCATAGAATGGGTTAGGAAGTTTTCTCTCTGCTTCTATCCTCTGCAACAGACTGTAGATAATTACTAGCACATCTCCCTTATATGTTTGGTACAGTTCACCAGTGAACCCATCTGGTCCTGGTGCTTTCTGTTTGGGATGACTATGAAATCACGGATTCATTTTCTCCAATAGATATATGTCTATTCAAATTGTCTATTTTTTTGTAATGTGAGTTTTGGCAGATTTTATACTTCAAGGAATTGGTCCATTTCACCTAGCTTATCAAATTTGTGGGCACAATTGTTCATAATGTTCCTTTATTATCATTTTAATGTCCAAGGGATCTGCTCCTCTAGCGGTAAGGTGATTTTCCCCCTTCGGTTTGTTTCAAGATTTTTTCTTTATCTTTGATTTTCCAAAGTTATATTATGATATGCCTAGGTTTAGGGTTTTTCATTGTTGTTTTATTTTGCATTGATCCTGTTTCGTGTATTCTGAGCTTCCTGAATCTGTAGTTTGGTTTCTGGAATTAATGTGGGGAAAATTCTCAGTTGTTATTGCTTCAAATATTTATTGACTCTGTTCTTTTTCTGTTCTTCTCTCTTGCTTCTCCTGATCTTCCCCTCAAACATATGCTTCACCTTTTGTAGTTGTCCCACACACCTTAGAGGATCTGAGTTCCTTGCTTCCCAGTCTTGTTTCTCTTTTCTTTCATCTTGGAAATTTCTGTTGACACACCCCCAAGCTCACGGAATCTTTCTTCAGCTGCATCCACTCTACAGATGAGCCTGTGAAGAGCATTCCTCTTTTGTGTCATGGTGTTTCTGATCTCTAGCATTTCTTTTTTATTCTCTCTTAGCATTTCTATCCCTCAGCGTACATTGCCTGTCTGTTCTTGGGTGCTGTCTACTTTATCCACTAGACTCCTTAGCTGTTGTAAATTCCTGGTCTGATAATTCAAACATGACTGCTTTACCTGGTTCTGATGCTTCTCTGTCTCTTCAAACTGTGTTGTCTTTTAGTGCGCCTTGTGATTTCTTCTTGATAACAAGACATGATATACCAGGTGAAAGGAACCGCTGTAAACAGGCCTTCCATGATATGGTGAGGTGTGGGGAGGTCTCAGTCCTCAGTGAGCTGGTGTCTCCACTATGACCTTCATCATGGGGCAGATGGCTACAGCGAGCTGCGGGTTACTTCCCTTCCCAGACCCTTTCCCCACTGGGAAGATGGGCAGGTGCTCTGGCATATTTCACAATGGCTACTTTCCTCTCCCTGCCAGGAATGTGAGGGGACGCTTTCTCTAATCTTTCCTGGGAGAACCTGGTGTGGTTCCTGGAGGCAAAACTCACAGAAGTGTGGCTCCCCATCCCTGTAGTCTTAACTCTCAGACTTGTCCACTCTGAGCCTCCAGCAGTCTGTCTGTGAGAGTATAGGTTTATGTACCCAAGGACTGGTTCCCAATGGGGTGTCTGCTCCAGTAGGTTGTGATTCCAGCAGTTTGCCCCATGAGCTCACTTCTCTGAGGGACCAAAGGGGAGTTTTGTTCTCCGTTTGTTCAGCTTTTGTCTGGCTGGATGTTAGAAAGGGGTAGTGACTTCCCAGCTCCTTGTGTGGAAGACAAGAACAGGAACTATGGCGATCTTTCTAACTTCCATGTTTTTCTCTCAGAGTAGGGGCAGTCTGCTACTCTTGTCCTATGCATGTCCCACCAAGTAGTTTGGAAGCAAGTGATTTGTTTTCTGGCTTCGGAAGTCAGAGATGGAGAGGAATTCTGCTCTAGGGTGGACCATACTGAGTCTCTCCCTCCAGTACCAGGTTGAGGGCACTCAGATAATGAAGTGGGAGCCAATGATATTTAGATGAGACTGGACAAAGAGCTGATGTGTAAAGAGTTGAGACTTTTGAAGATGTTGGGATGGAGTAAATATATTTTGTATGTGGGGTGAGTGTGAGTTCAGGAGCAACAGAGGGCAGAGTGTAATGGGCTGACTTGTTGCCCTCAAATGATATGTCCAAGTCCTGGTTCCAGGAACCTGTAAATGTGAGCTTACCTGGAAGAAGTGTCTCTGCAGAGGCAGATAGTTTTAAGGAGCTTGAGATCATGGTGGGTTATCTGGTGGGCGCTGAATCCATGACAAGTGTCCTCCAGAAAAACACAGAGAGGAGAAGGCAGTGACGCCAAGATGTGGGGGGAGATGGAGAGATGCAGCCACAGGCCACCAGCAGGTATAGAAGCAGGGAGGAGTCTCCTCTGGGACCTCCAAGGGGAGCAATGCCCTGATCATACCTTGGTTTCAGATGTAGGCCTCCACACGACAAGAGCATAAACTCTGTTGTTCCAAGTCAGCCATTTGTAGTAGTTCCTTATGGAAGCCCCAGGAAAATCACACACCTCTAGCAGATTTTGTACAGTTTGCAGCCAGGCCAGGTGATGGGGAGACCCCACCCGGGCTGTGAGGTCTGTGCACGGTGAGGGGTGGGTGACGGGGAGACCCCACCCGGTCTGTGAGGTCTGTGCACAGTGAGGGGAGGGTTCCGGTACTGGGCAGTGTAACAAGGGAGGGTTGAGCATGTCCACAGCAGCAGGTCTTGGACTGTGGGCATCCTAGGGTCAGGGTGTGATGTGAAGACAGGAGGGCAGAGCACTTACTTTTCCAAACCTGGAGGTCAGAGTGAGCTTGGACAGATGCATAATTTCCTTTCTCATGATGGGAACAGTCCTGTGAGCACACAAAGCAAGTGAGGCTGGGGGTTCAGGACCCTCCTGATTGGGTTGGTGTGGAGGGACCAGGACACTGTTGCTACCCAGGGCATCTTGTTCCGCTCGCCCAGCAATTTCTCCAACCCACACAGTGACACCCTCTCTCAGGGCCAGGTCCTGCATGGATAAGCCAGTTCAGAAGAAGCTGGTCTGTGGGATTAGCAGGCAGCTACTG
Source organism: Ailuropoda melanoleuca (assembly GCF_002007445.2). NCBI lineage: Eukaryota > Metazoa > Chordata > Mammalia > Carnivora > Ursidae > Ailuropoda > Ailuropoda melanoleuca. Next base: position 626,091 of record NC_048220.1, read on the forward strand.
ACTCCAGACGGAAACCAAGTCCTTATGGGATGGGGCATACAAGGGTGGGTTTGGATCTGCATGCTGAGTGGCCTTGGTGCCTCTGGGCCCCACCCTGCGACCTGAGCCACCTTCCCTTCTCTCCACACTGTCCTTCCTGCAGGCTCTTTCTGCTGGCCAGTGGGGATCTCATGTGCAGAGCGGACAGTATCTGCTGGAGGGGCCAGTGCCACTCTGGGGCCCCTGGGAGCCCTCAGAGCAAGAGCACACAGGGGGCAGAGGTGAGTGTGTGATGCAGGGATGAGGCACTCACTCAGAATCTGTGGATGGTGCCGGGGCCTGACCTCTTGCCTGATCCCAGCACCTCATTCCCCAGCATTGCCTCTCAGAGCTGTTGCCACGTGTGGAACCACAGTGTCACATCCATTGGAAAACACAGCCTGAGGTCCCAGTGGCAACATCCAAGGGACATCATGAGGCTGTACGTTCCCTGCTTTTCCTTGTTAACCTTAAAAATAGAAGTTATCTGATCAACAAGAATGGGTTTATTCCAGGAGAGCAGAGAGTTCTCAGTGGCTGGATTGCAGGGGTAGTCAGTGTTTGGTAGACCATGCAGTGCACACCATTTCCTTCTGGGGCCCGTAACTGGTGACTCTGTCTGGCTGTGGGGGCTTCCTTGGGGTCTGCAATGACAGCTCTTCGTGCTCCCCCTTCTGGCCTCTCTGGCTAGCACTGGAGTCCACTTGAGGGGGGCTTCCCTGACTTTCTGCCTCTGCCTTACAGTGTGGGACCAGCGCCAGTGGCTGCCCCCCACCCCTCCCAGGGCATGTGTCCCAGTGCCTCCCAGAAGGGTCAGCCTCACAAACGTCCTGTACCAGCCTCATGAACAGGCCACTGTGGGCGGGCGGGGCGGCCCCCAGGGCAGCGGTGTTGGGTTGTTTGAGCACTTTCAGGGAAGCCTGTGAGGCCCTGACCCTCCTCCACATCCAGCAGGGCTTCTGCACTCTGCAACCAGATTGACGCAGGCCCTCTGCTCCTTCCAGGAAAGATGCCCTTTTCCTAAGCTTCCTGCCCGCTCCAAGCAGAAGGGTCAGCTGGGGAAACAAGTCACCCGTCCTCGGCTCACACTTTTCTTAGGGTGAGAGAGGAAGGCAGTGGTGGGGACAGGAGATGGTGAACAAGATCCGAAGGGCCCTGCGAAACCCAGTGGGGGACTGTGCCGGGGGTCAGTGCGGAGCCGCTGCGCCGGGACGGCGGTTGTGCACAACGGGGCGCCAACCGTGCTTGGAGGACACGCTCACCCGCACCTGCTGGAGCCCCGGATGTGCAGGCCAGGAGGACAGAGCACAGTCTCCACTCTGTTCCTGCCCGTAGCTCCCTGCCCCCTCAGCCTGGGGCTCCTTCCCTGGCACCACGGCCCTCCACCCCGGATACCGAGCGTGGCCCCTGTGTGGGTGTCCTGGGCTGGGAGGAACTCCCGGCGTCTGCCTCCTGCCTGCTTGTGCCAAGGAAACCAAGGGATGAGACTGAGCAGCCTGTCTGGGAAGCGGGACCACCCCTGCCTCCAGACCTGTGGCTTTTCGCTTTCAAAATGAATCAGGGAAAATTACCTCCTGGACAGGCTCACTGCTGTTCCAAGTTTCCAGAAGGGTGCCAAAAGTTTGAAGTATTATGTGGATGTGGAAATCAGTTGCCGATGTGAAAATGGACTACAATTTGCGTGTCTTTCCAGTTTTACTCAAACCTACAGCTAATCATTACACTGACAGCAGGTTGAGAATGGAGGGGGCTCCTCATAGGTGCGGCTGGTGGTCTCAACACCAGGTTGACACCCCAACCAACAGAGCTGCCTCTGAGAGGGCATTTTATCAAATTTCAAACCCAGCCAAGAGCCCCCACCCTGACTGACTGCATATAGTCGAGTTTTTTTGTTTGTGTGGTGTTTGAAAATATCTCAAGGATGTTTGTTTTTTCCTCTCCTAAAATTTCTGTGTATGTGGATTTGGGGGCCTGTAGAGAAAACAACTTGTGGAAACCAGCACCAGTCATTCCTCACCTCACTCCCCTCCCCTCTCCTAGCGCTGCCTTTCAAGGGGGTAGGACTGACTATGTGCCATCACTGCAAGCCTGTGAAGCTCGGGGCAGCTGAGCACAGCCCGGGCACGGGGTGGGGATCTCCCGGCCGCGACCCTGGACTCAGCTGTGCAGTCGGGCTGAAGAGGGCAGTGTGTCGCCCTCCAGGACAGAAGGCCAAGTGCAGTGTCCTAAGGAACACACACCCCTGGGCGGGGGGTGGGCCTGCCGCCTGTCCTACAGCTTGCGTGCTAGGACGAGTTTAAAATTCAATTAGTTGAAAGAATAACATCAAAACAAGCATAACATTTCATGACACGTGAAATAAATGACACGGGCAGCTGTATCTGAATACACCAAGCCCATTTGCTTACAAGTCCAGGCTGCTGTCTTGTAAACAGCACACCTCAGATGTTGCAACAGACATCCTATGGCTCATAAGATGAAGGAGTTACTTCTGGGCCTTTTATAGAAGAAGTGTGCCCGTCCCTGCCCAAAACTGATCAACTCAGGACGGTTTGGTCCCGATTGAGAATCAGCAGTTTCGCGTCAGCACAATGTTGGTACCACAGCTGCGAGAGTCTTACTTTTGGCCCACAGTTATATCGAGTAAAACTGAACTCAAAGCATTTTGTGTTTTAGGAAGTGCAAACACCTTACTGGGTGACAACAGACCGACATAATCCAACCCCATCAGTGGAAGGGCAAACAGATTTTGGTGCAGGAATAAAGCACACGGGTGACCTCAACCCCACATATGGACTGAATGTCAGTGTCAAGAGTGCAAGATCCACATTAGGAAAGTAAAACAGGAAGGAGGAGATGCCATAGGCCCCATTCCAAACAGCAGCCCAGTGCAGTCCTCCTGACACGCTCCAGAGAATCCACTCACCTGACACAGAGAACTTCGTTCCAGCCATCACACCAATGCCTGGGCTACCTGAGGATCACAGGAGATATCACGAGCCTGACTACTCACCTGCTTCCCCTTGTCCAGCTTGCAGGAGCAACTCAGTGTCCACTGCCAGTTATGTTCTCTACAAGAGTCCAAAATGTGAAGGCAGAGCCAGTCTACCCAAACTAGGGAGTAGCAGGAGGTGGGGTGAGTGCACATAAAGGGACCAGTAGTAGAGGTAAAGTTAGAGCTCCTGGGGTGGGAGCACTGGGGGAAGAGTCAGAGCTCCTGGCGTGGGAGAAATGGGGGTGGAGTTAGAGTACCTGGGGTGGGAGCAGTGGGGGTGGAGTAGAGCTCCTGGGGTGGGAGCAGTGGGGGATGGAGTTAGAGCTCCTGGGGTGGGAGCTGTTGGAGTGGAGTTAGAGCTCCTGGGGTGGGAGCCGTGGGCGGGGGTTGGAGTTAGAGCTCCGGGGGTGGGAAGTTCAGGTGGAATTATGGCACCTTGGGTGGGGAGCAGGGATGGAGCTAGTGCATCTGTGATGTTGTGGGAGCAGTGCGGGGCGGTGGTGTACAGTTGGGATTGCGAGTAGTGGGTTTTGGAGTTATTGCCTGGTTTCATAGGGTTTTTGCACTTTTGCCTCTGCCTTTGAGACTAGTAGTCTGTTCAACAGGTTTGTTTCTGTGCTTAGGCTCCAGGCAAATCACTTTGGCAATGGATTTTTTGCTACTGGAAGGGTGTAAGGTGAACAAGTTAAGTCTGGGGTCAAGGTTAGTAAGTACCAATCGTGACGGACTTTTCTTTTTAACACTGTAATTCTGCAGAGAAACAGACCACAGTTTCTATCATTTAAGTATCTATGGGAGAGAATGGCCTGGAGCATAATGGTCTCATGGTGCTACAATGCCTTCAGTCCCACATGCCTTCACTCCCAGTGTCTGGGGTTTTAAGCATCCCCAGGTGCTGGGAAAGAAGGCTCGTTCGGGGCAGAGTCCTGTCACTGGCCAAAGTGTGTGCAGCCCCCATGCCATGCAGGTGCTGGGCGGTGCCTATTTTCAGGACCAGTGGCGCCCTCCTGGGATTCAGAACAGCATCAAGGCGGGGGCAGGTTTGTCTTCCCTTTGGCTGCTTGGGGCTCTCTGCAGACAGCTATGGAGAGAAAGCAGGCCTGACGGCACTAAGTCAGCCAAGCTGTGACTCTTACTCTGCCTGCTCCTTAGAAACACTTGAGAATCATGCACACCCATGGAGGTTCTGACTGAGGAACCTGGGGTCCGTGTGTGTGTGTGTTGGGGGGGGGCATTTTCTGAGTCCCTGGTGCAAGCCCAGAGTGCAGCTGTCACTCAGAAACACGTGCTCCACCCCTGGGAATGCCATTCCTCGTGGGCCGTGTGGCAGGCTGCAGCTTCTGGGACCAGAGGCACGGGCTGCCTATCCTCCAGCATCATTCTTCTTGCCATAGGACACGATCCAGCCACTGCCTCTGGGCGCTGCATAAGCTCTCCATGACTGACCTGTTGACACGTCTACACATGTGCTGTGCTCTCCCTGCCCTCCCCAGCACTGAGCATGAGAGGAAGGAGCTGCCTGGGGCTGAGGCCTCTGGCAAGGCTGTGAGCCCTGAGAGCTGCATCCTCATCGTGCCAGGAAAGGTCAGGAGCAACCACGCACACGCCAGCATTGGAGTCGGAAACCCTGAAGGGCAGGCGCACTTCTCATTTGGAAGGCCGGGAAGTACAGAGCAAATAAGGCAGCTGGAAACTAAGAACAGAATTCAGCACATTGAAGGGGGAGTGAAGCATGAGAGACTATGGACTCTGGGAAACAAACTGAGGGCTTCAGAGGGGAGGGGGTGGGGGAATGGGATAGGCTGGTGATGGGTAGTAAGGAGGGCACGTATTGTATGGTGCACTGGGTGTTATACGCAACTAATGAATCATCGAACTTTACATCAGAATCCGGGAATGTACTGTACGGTGACTAACATAATATAATAAAAAATCATTAAAAAAAAAGATAAAAAAAAAACAGGGATGTACTGTATGGTGACTAACGTAATATAATAAAAAATTATTATTATAAAAAAAAAAGAATTCAGCACATTGAAAGTGAAGAACTGGAAGGCCCCTGAGAAGGTTATTCTCTGTAACTGCTCCTGCCTGTGTCTTCTTGAATAGATCAGCCACCACGATGCTGAGCACTCTTATATGACCCCACCAAACCGTGGAATGCAACCTCGGCAGGAACCGTCACACCATGCAAAGGCTGACCGGAGGCAGCTCTCTGACAAAGGCAGAGATTGGGGAGATGTGGCCATGGGTCCAGATGCCTGACCCTCCCCCCCAAGCTGGGAGAGGCAGGAGGGCCCCTCCTGGAGCCATCAGAGGGAGCACGACCCTGCGACACCGTGACTGCAGACTCCTGGCCTCCAGACCCGGAGAGGACAAAGCTTGCCATCCTAAGACCTCCATGTGGTCATTCGTTAGCAGCCCCAGAACGCTAGCACTGCGCCTGTGCATTCACTCTTCAAACCACCCAGGACCCAGAATGCCAGTGCAGGGCCTGCCGGAGGAGAAGCAGAGGAAAGGTGCCTCAAAGGGACACCTCGGCAAGGCCCCACGGCACCTCTCCATGCACCGCCCTCTGGGACGCCATTCCAAAGCAGTCTGGAGGTGGCCTGTTCTGCTGTGACAGGCGAAGGGGTCACCCACTTCTTCACTCTGCCCCCATCCATCCTTCCTGGAGGGGCCCTCCCACCAAGACACCCCAAACCAAGCAAAAAGCAGCACGAATGCCTATCTTCAAAATATATTCTAAAACTATGATTTCTCTTTTGTTTTTGGATAGAAATGGGGCAGTTACAGAAAAAAAAAACAACACTTTTTAAAACAGGTGCAGTGTGTATTATTTTCACATTTGGCTACAAACTGGGCAGTGAGAAGAATATTCCTGGTGTTGACAGGATGACCTCAAGATGTACTGGACTTCAGATAAAAAGTCACAGAACAACCCAAAAGAAACCGGCCTGTCTGTCAGAGAGAACAGAACAAAGTGACTGTGGAGTGGCCCATGCAGAGCAGCCCCCAGAGGGGAGGTAGGCTCTGGCCTGAACGTGGTCCTGGAGAAGGGGTTCTTCGGACACAGGATGCAGGGTTCGGGTGGGCAGACTCAGAAATCAGCACATTTCTTTCATAGAGATTTAAATTGCCCTTTTATACCCAGTGAGAACAGAGAGAGAATGAAAATTCAGCTAGTGGTGATGCTGGCCATGCCAAGTAGCCACAGAGCACTAGGTGCAGCCAGCCTTGCAGGGTAGAGCCTTCCTGCTGCTGTGGACCCTCTGAAGGGCTCAAGTAGGAGTGGGGAGCCTGGTCCTGCAGGGAGCAGGGGAGAGGGGAGCTGGGGCCTGCAGGGAGCAGGGGGGAGAAGGGAGCTGGGGCCTGCAGGGATCAGGGGAGAAGGGAGCTGGGGCCTGCAGGGAGCAGGGGAGAAGGGAGCTGTGCCTGCAGGGAGCAGGGGAGAAGGGAGCTGGGGCCTGAAGGGAGCAGGGGGGAGAAGGGAGCTGGGGCCTGCAGGGAGGTAAGGGGGAAAAGGGAGCTGGGGCCTGCAAGGGAGCAGGGGAGAAGGGAGCTGTGCCTGCAGGGAGGTAAGGGGGAGAAGGGAGCTGGGGCCTGCACGGAGCAGGGAGCAAGCGCAACTGGGGGCAGGGCTGGGAGGTGGCTGGCTGGGTTTGCAGGCACAACTCCCCTCTCCTGGAGCTCCTCCTTCCTGCGTCTTTGGTGTGGTCCAGGTCACAGCATACCTAGCCCTCTACCCTGAGGCAAGCCTGAACCTTCTGGCTCAAGGCGTCCAACTACTAACCAGCCCTTGGAATGACTGCCCAGGTTTTTACGTCAAGGACACGTGCAAGTGTTGAGAACAAAGTACTCAGGGGAGCGAATGTCATCAAAACCAGTCCCCTCTCTGCTCTCCTGTCCTAGGTCAGTTTTTTGGCACGTCGGGTATGCTTGTCGATGGTTAAGGTGGTCCGGTCGACGGCTGCAGTGATGCCATCCAGGGCCTCGTCCTGCCTCTCCAGCTCCATCTCAGTGTCCAGGGCGAGACTCTTCAGCTTCCTCAGGATCTGCAAGAGCAGCACACAGCAGGAGCAGGAGGGGCTGCTGTTTCTCAGACGCTCAAAAGGACGCTATTTCTTTCCATCATTTTTACAGTACTTGGGAAATTCTGTGAGTCAGTGGGGATGACAAACACTGTCCTCCCATCCTGGGTTTGGGTCTCAGCTCTGCAGCTTACCAGCACGGACCCCCAGGAAGCAGGGACCCCCCTAGGGAGCACGGACCCCCAGGGAGCACAGACCCCCAGGGAGCAGGGACCCCCAGGGAGCATGGACCCCCCTGGGAGCACAGACCCCCAGGGAGCACTGACCCCCAGGGAGCACGGACCCCCAGGGAGCAGGGACCCCCTGGGAGCACGGACCCCCAGGGCAGCAGAGCTGAAGGAGATGAGGTGTCAGCCCTCTGGCCCTGCTCCAGGCCACAGTCCCTACACCTCCTGACAACGCCCCTGGGGCACTGCTGCAGCAGGAGGGCTGACCCAGGGCACAACCGGGACCCAGTCACTGTCTTTATTACCTGTCTGTACCCACATACCTAACTGCAGACAGAAGCTGGAAAAACAGGATTTAAAATGAAAAACCAAAGCCCCTTCCCGCCTCCCTGCTGGAAACATTTCACAGGTATCTCCATGCAGCTCCAGGCGGCACAGCAGCTCCAGACACACAACCCTGAGAAGAGGGAGGCTGGCCTGGGAGCCAGGCCCTGGGGCTCCCAGAGGCCAGGCCCCTCACCCCATCTCTGGGACTCATGTCATGCTTCCTACGTCTCACACACTGCTAAGAACAGCCACTTTATTGCAATCCTATTGAGACTACTTGCATTGCGAAACGTACTTTAACTACATGCGTGGGGAGCCTGCGTTTAAAAATTTAATATCCTCAAGCTGACAACAAAAAGGAATGATTTTAAGAGAAACCTTAATGACCAACTACTTGCAATAAATGTTAATGCCTCTTTTAGGGGAAGTTTCAGATCCCCGGTTAGGTCAAGACAAAGGAACTGCACACTGCGAATCATCAGCACAGTCCTGGGTGCCCGTTACCAAGTCCCCGAGGACCAACCACATACAGACGCGTCCATCCTCAGCCCCGTGGGGATGGAGGTCAGTGGCGAGGGCCCCAGATCTGGCGCAGCTGGCAGCGCACCATGCCACACACACGGACCTCACCCTCACGGGCACAGCCCGCTGACCTGCCGCCTGGGAGCCGCCCCAGGACAAGGAAAGCGCAGCACCCCGGGGGAAGGTGTGACCCACGGCGCCTTGCGCTCACACCAAGCAGACTCGCACTGCCCACCAGCACGTGGGCAAGCCGCGTCGTCTGACACACGAGGACCAGAAAGGAGGCAGGGAGGTGGCCAGAGGGTAATAAGATCAAGTCCTTCCTCAGGAAAGGGGAGGCTGGACTGAGCGCACAATGTGGACAGGCTGTGAAAACTATAAAGTGCGAGATGAGGTGCCCCTGCCAAGTCCTGGAGGGTTCAGAGGCAGGAGCCCTGCGCCGCACGCATGCTGTAGAGGGACCTGAGGCCATCTGCAGTCACACACGGTTGTGGCAGAGGCAGGCCGTGCCCACATCTCTGCCAACATGGCACCATCCCTGGGAGCTCCGTCCAGGCACGGAGGAACAAATCCTAACCCCAGGTAGCAGGCTCAGACAGCAGCCTTCTGCGCCCTCTGGGAGCCGCTGAGTCACTGGAAAAACTGGACGGAGCTCTGGAAAGTATACCGTGGGGTCAGTCGGCTCCGAGGGACGGGTTGGATGACCTCATACAGGAGGTCTTTTCCATCGCGTTCCTATGACCTCATATGGCTGAGGCCCAAATGGTGCAATAAACAGTCGCAGCTCCGCACCGTGGGAGGCGGGTCCTCAAGCCCCTCTCTGTTCCACGACCCCTCCCGGCCGGCCCGCGCTGTTCCGTGCACTAAGGAGGCCGCTCAGCCAGGCATGCACACATACAGCCCCGGGGAGGCTGGCCTCTGCCACCCGCTTGCACCTGATCTCACTCCCAGGAGCGGCCCCCACCCTGCATGGGGTGATCAGACCGCACGCGCTGTCCTTGTCAACCACGTCAAGTGTCCTTCAGGGCCCAGCAGGCTCTGGGCGGTGAGCGGTCACCACCACACCTGTGTGGATGGCCCACGATCCTGCTCCAGGACTCCTACTCCAAGTAGGAAGTCAGGACACAGGACCAGAGAAGAAAATACACATTGTCCCAAACCAGGATGCCATCTGTGCCCGTTGGACAAGCACTGCTGGTGACACGGGGGCGCCTGTGTGCCCAGCGTCCTTCCATCACATGCCCGTAGGCTGGCACGGACACGTGACCCTGGGGGTGGAGGCACGCAGCCAAGCAGCTCTGTCTCCTGCTTCCTCGTCCCCACTCGTCCCAGATGAGGGTGAGGGCTGTGGGGCTCTGTGACCCTCAAACGACTGTTCCACACACCGGGCTGAGAGGGTGTGCCCAACACCCCAAGCTCCACGGCCAGCTCAGAGCATGGCCTGGACAGGATGCACCCGTGGACACCAGGGGTCTCCGTGAGATGCCGCCGTCACAGCCGCACACTCACAGGCTCATGCTGCACACGTTCCTTCAAAAGGCAAAAGGGCCTTCACCAGGGGTCAGCAAGCCATTCAAGCAGCCGCGGGAAGAGGGCGCAAGACCCGGGCCCGCTCCTGGAGCCGTGAGCAGCTACATATGGCAAAGGTCCCCGGTGAGGAGAGCCACACCTGTGACTTCAGATTTTCTAACACTCACGTTTTCAACAGTAAAAATGATAAGCATTTTTAAAAGTTTAGCTTATTTAAGTCATCTCTACATCCTCACATGGGGCTCAAACATCAAGACTCACGTGCTCCTCCGACAGAGCCAGTCAGATGCCCCATAAAAAATGATAAGCATCATTAATTTTAATAATGCATCCTGTTTAACCCAACCAAATAAGAACACTATCGTTCCAACATGAAATCAACATAAAGAACGAACGAGATCCATCCTTTGACATCTGGTGAATGGTATACTCACGACACATCTGTGCACGGCTCTCCCACCGAGGGCCGTGCTCCGTGTGGGCCCCTGCTGCCTCCCTGCCCACAGAAGCAGCAGCACCGGGAGGAATTCACAGGGTCCAGAGCCTATGCTTCTTACGCACAGACACACAGAGACAGTAGGCACAACGCTTACTTTGTGAGCAAGACCAACTGACCTGCCTACGAAAGCTGGGCGTTTATGGGGTCTGTACTATACACAGGGGCTCGCTCCTGCTGAACTGTCTGGTTTTGGAAACGTCTCACCAAGACCCCTCCTTCACAGCTGGAAATGCTTCAAACTGCGCTTGAAATGAACCAATACTGCAAAAACCCAAGTGATCTGCACAGCTACCGAGTCTGCAAAGAAAATTACTGAGGAAGCTTCGAACTAAGAGTCCCTCTGGAGTATCGGTCCAGAGTCTTTCCCTTTAAGGACGGGACTGGAGACATTAAATGCCATCATGTGCATTCCACAGAACACAGGGTGGAAAGAACGGGGAGCGTGAAGTCTGGCCAGACCTTCACGCACTTGTGACTTCTGCGGCCCAGGATGACAAGCCGTCTAGTCATCAGTATGTCACACCGCCAAGCTCTGAAGTATCAGCTGGCCGCTCAGGGGAGCCTCCGACCAGGCCCCGTGTTCTTTTCCTCGAGCCCCTGCCATGCCAGTAAGTAAGCCGCTGACCAGCCATCTCGGCAGACACATCCGCTCCTACACAGAAAGTGTGCCAAGCTGAGCAGAGGCGGGAGGCCGTCCGGGAGCAGCATCGGGACAGAAGCCGCAGAAACACTCAGCAATCTGCAGCCCAACGGCTGCAGGCGCTCAGCCAAGTCTGAGGCTCAGTGCCCCATAGGCAGGGGGCGTCCGTGACCGAGGGGGGTGGGGACACATGGCCCAGATGCCCTGGCTGGAGGCAGGGGGCGCCACGCGGTCCCCAGGACAGAGCAGACACTCCCATGCTCTCTGCCATTCTGGCCTCTATCTCCGGACACCACAGATGCGAGCAGATACGGAGACGTTTCCATCTTGTTTATACAAACGGGAGAACAGCTCATCCAGCAGAGGAGGTCCACTGACCAGAGCAGATGTGTTTAAACGTGGGCACCTCATGCCAGCCATCCAGGTGTGGGAAGCAGGGGCTCAGAGGCCCCTGGAGCGTCCAGCCTTGGGCGTTCACAGTGTAAGTGCAGCAGGGCAGAACGTGGGGCACGGAAGCGCGGGACCCTCATGTTTCCAGCACATCCATAACGTGCTAGTGGCCTCACTGATGGTCTGAAAGAAAATGTTTTGTTCCACTTCCTGATGAGACTCCAGCATTCAGAGTATTATCATATTCATATGAAGACCTAAAGTGAGTTTAGTATTAGCCAGACTGTCTGCCCTGATCTTGTTATTAAGTTGACTCACTGAAAACCTGTGAATTTTCTTGAGTGAGAAATTAGCAACCATTTAAGAACAGAGCTGGGATAAATCAAGCTGTCTGCAACTCCAAATAGTTCTACCAGTTGGGCCCATTAATATGCTATAGAGAAGGTAAAGAGGGAAAAGCTGGCTTCCAGCACAGCCAAAGCTCTGGAGGCTGTAAAGAACATTCTAGGCTACAATCTGTCACATTCAGCACTCACAGACCACCCCTGCGTCCCACCCCGTCCCTTCTGCTGCATCCCTTGAGGCCCCAAGGGTTATCTGTGGACAGCGGCACAGGGTTCTCTTCTATGGAGGCCCCTGCTGCGGCCCCCTCCTCCAGACTCCCTCTCTGTGCGGGGGTGGGGGGAAGCTAATGCACCAGGTCCCCACAGAGCTGCGTCCCCACAGCGAGACTCTGATAGTGGAGTCTTCAGGGGTCTGTCAGCCCTCACTCCAGTTCCCAGTGGCCTCTCAAGGTCCACGGGCTAGTGGGGGAACCTGGGGACCAGCCCGCTCGCCATCGGGTCACGATGGGATCCAAATCGGACTCATCCCAGAATACAATAGACATAAAAGCCTAAAAACCACACATCACACTGAAAGAAATTAAAGACACCGAAATAATGAGGGATGACCTGTGTTCCTGGACTGCAAGACTTAATACTGGCAAGACGACAAGACACCTCCAAGTGACCTGCACATTCAACGGAATCCGTATCATGTTTCCAGCAGCCTCTTTATTCCCCCAGGAATGGGAGAATGGATCCTCAAATCCATTGGAATTGCAAGCAGCCCTGAAGAGCCGGAGCAGTCCTGAAAAAGCAGAATGAAGTTGGAGGACTGACTCCCCTCACCCGTCGCCAGCTGGAATAGAAAATGGTGCGGCCGTGGCGGAGCACAGCCTGGCAGCCCCTCGCCACTCCCCATGTAGAGTTACCCTGGGACTTGCTAGGAGCAGCGACAGGACCCACACGGATCCCTGTGTGTGTGAGCGTTAGGAGCAGCACCACGCACAACAGCCGTGGATGAATGCATACACACAACGTGGGCCCCCGTACAACGTGTACCACTCAGCTGCGAACGCGGAAGATGGATCTGCCCGCCCGAAAACACAGTGGGAAGTGAGGACAGCAGGCACGGAAGGACATGCGCACAACAGAGAGAAAGCCGCAGGGGCTGGCGCTTCACGGGACCGTCTGGGGTGGGGGGCACAGAGGGCGCTACATGCACCGTCAGTGGGTGAAATGGCCGTATGTATGTCACACGTATTTACTACGATAAAGAAACACCACTCTACAAGACAGCCAGGCACTCAACAGCAAAACCACCGAATGCCAACGTTAACGCTTCAGGTTCGCTTCCAGGCTGACTGGGGAGACGGGAAAGCACCCGTTCCCTGGCCCTCGCTGGCCCTTGCGCTCCTCCCTCCGCAGAGCCCAGCAGCTGCTCTGGAATCCTGTCCACACCACCGGATCCTGAGGCTCCTTATCTGGCTCTGCCAGCCCATCTGCATTTCCGGGACAGCAGAGGGGACAGAATGTGGTCCACCTGGACGACAAAGGAGCCGTCCCTCCACGCGGCCCAAGTTTGTCCCAGCTTTCTCAGTGAAGGCAAAGACCCGCCAGCCCTGCCCGAGATGGCACACAGGCCTGCCCTAGGGTGGGGGCCACAGCCAGCGTAAGGCGAGCCCCACGGGTTGTCCAGTGATTGTGGAGGGAAGCCCGAGGAGGGGGGGCACATGAAACCACAGAGGGAGCCCGGGGCGGGGGTCTGTGATGGCAGGCTTGTGGCTACCAGTGACCAAGGTAACAGCAGAGCAGATGGGAAACCCATGCATGCATCTGGAAGGTACGGCATGATGCTTCCCCGCAAGTCAGCTGGCATCACTGTGCTTGTTCCTGCAGCAGGTGGTGCCCAGGGCCAGGGCAGGTGCGCAGCCCACCTGGGATGCTGGGGTCGACAACAGCAGTGCCAGGACCCCAGTTCCAGTCCACAGCTTGCCCTGCGATGCATGTCCTCTCACTGAAATGTCAACTGTCATGGACGTCACAAGTCACTAAGCACGTTTTCCCCATTACCAAGGCTCTTCTTGTGGTTTAGCAGACAACACAGGAATGCTTGTTAATAATTTACAAAGCAACGGGTCTAAGTCACAGCGCATACCTGGACTGCTTTCAAAGCCATGAATACAAACAGCATGATCACCTCCCCCCCTCTTGACGGTGCCCCGTCGGTAATGAAAGGAAAGAACAACCTCGAAAAGGGCACCAAAAACACCTGAGAACCAGATTCCAGGCAGGAATCTGGAATGAGAACATCTGCAGTCCTTCCAAATGGCTCGTGAAAGCAAGCCCAGCCTTGCCCGCCTGGCACACAGGCTCTGGTGGGTTCCTGGACACACACGGCTCTCCGTCCCCGAGCTCTCTGCACAGCCTGCTCCGGCAAGGCCTCCACATGCCCTCCTGGTTGGTCAGGGCCTCGCTGTGCTGGAAGGCACTGACCCTGCCCCGCATTTTCACCGGCCTCCCCGCATAGCCATCTGCTCTTCCAGGGATGTGTCCGTTCTGGAACGTGTGTTCCTGGAGCAGGGTCTGGGCTGCTGCCACCGCGGATGGGAAGCATGGCAGCGGGTTCCACGGCTGGGACATCACCCCCATGACTCTGCACTGGCAGCCACCCAAAGAAGGGAGATCTGTCATCTCTCCAAACAGTTAACACACTGAGACCAGGGACAGGTCCTGCACTGATAAGACATTTATTTTGGGCTGAACTGCATGTGTTAAGTCGAATTCTCTTGCATCAATTCAGGGTGGAAGAAGTGACACAAGAGGAGACATGTGAACGAGGACAAGCTTGAATACCACGAACAGAGAAGGGAGAGAAGAGCTGAACACGAAAGGTGCTCTCCTCTTCCTACATGAGAAGGAGACAGTATTGTGCAGAGTGTCACAGCCCTGAGCCGGGACCCGCTCAAGAAGGCACAGGCTGGCGGCACCTCCACAGCTGCTCCAGAGCTCCCTCCCGCCACGACTCCACAGTCTGCGACCCCTGTGAGCCAACCTTCGGTCCCTCTGTTAGCTCCCGAGCACTGTGATTACTGCTTACAAAAAGCCACACCTAGAAGGCAGACCGCCTGCCTCCGTAGTCAGAGGAGTGCAGAACCATGACCTAACCCCGAGTGCACCAGTGGCGCCCCCTCCCCGCTACGGGGACCCATGACCTGCACCCCGAGCGCATGCGGCGCCCCCTCCTCACTACGGGGACCCATGACCTAACTCCAAGTGCACACGTGGTGCCCCCTCCCCGGCACAGGGACCCATGACCTAACCCCCGAGTGCACACGTGGTGCCCCCTCCCCACTACGGGGGCCCATGACCTAACCCCCAAGTGCACACGTGGCGCCCCTCGCCACCGGGAGGCCAGGAGCGCCTACTGGAGTCCTCCGTGGCCGTGCTGCTGTGTAGGCAGGTCTGGACTGCAGAAAGGAGGTGGTGGGACTAGCCAAAGCAGTAGCGGTGAGGATCTGGGGAGGGAACGTTCCTGGACGCTGGGATGCCCTGAGGGCACCAGGAGCTGCACCAACCAGGGAGCAGACGCAGATTTCCTAACAAGCAAGCAGCAGCTCCGAGGCAGGAAAGGCCAGCACATCAGATGTGAGACGGTTCAGGGCGCTCCGCCAAACCCATCCCAGAGAATCCGCTTCCTTTCCTGGCCACCACCGCACGCCCTCCCCGTGGACGGTGGACGCTGCAGTTATGGCCGCTGCGGGGGCCTGGCGCAGTGGGAGCTGGCACAGGGTGCAGAGCACGCTGGCCCTGGGGAAACCACAGCTGGTTGTCTCTCTCAGCATCCCACTGCAGGGTAAGTCACGGAGACCCATTTCCACGTAACGACGGTAATCGCATCTGCCACAGAAACCACAGCTGAAGGGGGGGGGGCTGGTTCTTGCATTTCTGTTTTCCCCAGAAATTTACCTCATTCCTACTTATGCTGGAGCTTCAACGCCACAGCTAAGAATTCTTCTCTAAATAGGAAACATGTGTTTTACCTCCAGAAGACGATCTCTGGTGGAACTGGGCTGTCCCTGCAGGGAGGAGGACCAGCAGCTGGCTGGTGTGAAGCCCTGCTCTCCCGCGGTGGCTCTCCCCGGCACCACCACTCCGGGGTCACCACTTCCCCAGCCCGCGGCCAGCATCCTGACTCATGGCACCCGCTGTTCCCGGCACGGACACCACAGGGCTCACCAACCTGCTGACGACGCTCAGGACCGACCCCACACTCGCACACCCGTGGAGACGGAGCATGAGGAAGCTTGCTCTCCTCAGCGCCGCTCCTGTCTTCATCACGACCTCTACCATCCTGGCTTCTAGGGCACAGACGGCCGGTTTGAAACCGGAACGGCCCTCTGGCCACCACCAGAATTAACAGACAAAATCCCTACATTTCCTATCAAAAAGCCTTGTTCCCGCCTTGGCCTTGACAGAGTGGTGGGATGCCCTCGTAGGAGGGTGGGAGAGGGGCCCCAGATCCCACCAACCTGAGGCGTGTGGGTGCACATCCACCCTCAGGAAAAGGGAGGGTTTCTTTTTATAGGATGAGGGTTTTTCAAGCCCTGAAGCTGTGTTCTGGGGTCAATATGTGCATCAAAAGCCATCTTTAGTAACCTGCAGAATTTGCTGGTTGCAGCTAGAAAGCAGCTTTTCTGTGGGTCATTACTCAAAGTGACTAAGTTAGACCAGGGGAAAGAGTGACCAATCGTGCATATTTAAAATATCCCATAGCAAAGATGAGCGCTTTTTTCCAGAAAGGAAATGGCTAAGCTTAAAGGAGGCCATGCCTATGCAGACACGTCAGTAAAGACTTCTTTAAAAACAGGTTTGAAAGACAAACCGTCTTCCTGTGTGTCCTGGTGGAAGTGTGTGGTGCCAGGGATGACACGGCCTCTCCAAAGTAGAGCCTGGATCCGAAGAAATCGTGAGCTAGGAACCAGGGAAACCGAGTCAGGAAGCTGCAAACCAAAACTGCAACAGAGAAACAATGGAGTTTTTCCCACAAATACACTGTGAAGCAAATGAGAAGGACGGAAGGGAGCCGTATCCTAAGAAGCACTTTGTGGAGCGGCTGGCACAGGCCTCAGATGTCTGTGAGCTGAAGAGACGCGCAGCACACGTCCCTGAATGAGACAGCTGATGTCTGATGAGCTGAGGTGAGCATGGCATGGTGTGGGGCTTTTCAACAGTTTTTAAGTTCTAAAGACATGTACAGAGATATCTGTGAATGATGGGATACAAGGTCTAGGCATCTGCTTTAAAACTACTTAAAAAGGAAAAAGAAAAAACACTGTACTGTCCAGCAATAACACAGGAAGACAACCTAAAAGTACTTCTATCAAATATTGTTTAAATTTCTACTTGCCGGACAAAAAGTGGCAAGCGTCCTCAAGAATCCAGTGTCAAGCCCTCAAGAGAGATCTGGGAGAGAAGCATGGTCAGCTGTACACTCACCTGTGGAGCCATGCACACACATGGACACACACATGCACAGTACACGCACACACACGTACATAAAATGCACACACAAGACACGACATACACATGCACATGTGGATGATCTCACCGCACACACACAGCACACACACACACGTACCACACATGGAGACAGCACGCACATGCACAAGCAGAGCCCACACGTACATGTGCATATGCACACATTCCACAGGCAGATGCAGCCAGCAGGGTGACTGCATGGGCACAGGCACACGGGCGTGTGTGCATGTCATGAAACACAGGCACTTGGAATGGGCACCGCTCTTTCTCTACGTTCTCCAGCTTCAGAGAGCAGACCAAAGTGGGCAGGCACACGGCAGCCCCCGTAGACGAGAGGCCAGCATCAAGCAGAGAGTAACTGTGTGTGGGCAGGAAGGAGCAGTCACATGCAGGGGCGAGGCAGCCCCATGAGCGCACGTTACCTGTCTCAGTTCCTGGGCGTCCCCCTCGGAAACGAACGGCTCACTCATCTGCAGCGGAAGCGACTGGCCCTCCTGGCTCCCTGAGCAGGGCTCGCGATGCATGGCAGGGTCCATCAGCCCAGACGCTGCAATGGAAAATCAAACAGCAGTGACATCTTCCCGGAGGTGTGAACCATGCGAGAACATTCAGAACTTCCTGAGGAGTGACGTGTAAGACTGACAGGGCAGACGCAGTGTTTTCAACTCACCCACCGGTCTGTGGCCTTTGTGCCTACCGGGGTGGTGCGGCTGGTGGGCCATTGCTCTGAGCTCTGCTACGCCGAGCTGGGGTGGGGGCTGCCTGAGCTCACTCTGACCCCAGCCCAAGCTGCCTCCTTACGGTGCTCTGATCAGAGAGGGCACCACTGGCCATGCTCTGGGTCTGGCTCTGTAACTGCTCTCTCAGGAAAGGCCCTTTATCTGTGTGCGGCCATTTTTCTTCTTTGGGGGAAAGGGCTACACATGTGGAGTATCAAACAGGCCACTTGTGGAACCTGGTGAAACGCTCGAAACCGCAGCACCATCTTGTCACCCCACAGAGTGCTGTGGTTCTCCAGAGCACAGGAAATGGCCAGCTGGTCGGGCCAAGCAAAGCTGGCTGTGTGGCTGCATGGAGGTGGGGGTGAGTCAGAGCGCTGCACGTGGCTGGGCCCTGCTCAGGGATATTCCCGGTCACAAGGCACCTGCGCCTAGGCAGGCTCCCCAAGGAGCGGAAAGGCAGCCTGGAGATGTGGTGATAACCGAGGGGGCCTCGCATGGCCCATGGCGGGCTACTTGCCCTTTGTTTAAAGAGCTGACTCCAACCACAACCCTGGCACCACAGGGGCCAGAGAAGGGCATCGGTCAGAGCCTGCTGCCTGCGTTTTCTCATAATACAAAGCACCTCGGATATGCAGCACAGCCCCGTTCCTGTATTGGGATGCTGGAAAGCAGACAGCTGTCTGGATGCCAGCACCAGCTCCCCCGAGCACGTCTCTGCTTCTGTGGAATGGGAGGCACAGAAGGGCCAACAGGACCCTGGCGGTGGTGAGCAGAACCCCCGATGAATGCACCATCAGGAAGGGAAGGACAGGGAAAGCGGCCTGGGCCACAGCTCCCCACTGGGCCCAGAGAGCGGAGCCCAGCTGGCCACCCCCAGCACACACAGAAATATCTCCTCTACTCGCATTTCTCAAAATAATCCATACAAATCAATACTCCCTGAGGACTGCCTGGCTGAGTAAGGGAAGCATGGCCTCGTCCAGGATAAACACACTTTGGAGCGAGGACGACACAGGGTTCTCAGGGTCCGGGAATGGAAGAAGGCCCAGGCCAGGTGGAGAGAGCTCAGAAGCCAGTGCCCGAGAAAGGGCTGCATGGAGGCAGGACCCCGGGTCCCGGCCTGCCTCTGCTGGAGGAGGCTGGGTGCGGACACCCCCACGCTCTGTGTGCACAGTGACAGGTGCACCCTATGGAGACCCGCCACACTGGCAGGGGCATCCAGGAAACTAGACAAAACCCTTACCATGCACACAGATGTCTGGTTTTCTATTTCCTTCTTTAAGAAAAAGAAAAGCTGATTGCAACCCATCAAACTGATCTCACAACCTGCGTTCTAAAATCTCCAAGTCCCATCCCTCTTCCAGCTTCATAAAGGCTTCTAATTAGCAAGGAACTTTCCACAGCACGCAACTCAGTGTCGTTCCACCTTATGTGATCTAAGAGGTCACTACCTAAACTTTACATAATAGCAAGCACTCTTCTGAAACGGCTGCACACAGCACCGTCAGAGCTAGCTGGAAGGTATGACGGCAGAAACAGCCAACGCACACGTTTCCTACCAGCTATTATTAGCCTCAAGGAAAGGCCAACCGGCGTGCACAACATTAACAAGCATCAGTGCTAACGTGATGACAAACACTGGTTCTGACGCCTGGCAGGAGACAGCAAACTCCTCACACAGCCTTGACCCTCCCCTTCCTTGGCTTCTAGTCCCCAGCCTCATGGACTCCTGCTCCAGCCACCCTAGCACCCCATCCTCGGACCCCTAGTTTACTGTCGCCGGCACCCCATCTATGGCCTGCTAACACCCCATCCTCAGCCCACGGGTCCTCTGCCCCCAGCACACTGGCAGCCCATCGCTGGCACCCTGGCCCTGCCTGCCCTGCACCCCATCTGCACACAACACACACCGATGTCCCCCCTGCGCCACTCCATCAGCAGCAACCTTCCCTCATCTGTCGTGGCATCATCCTGCTTTCACACCTTCGGTATTAACGTGCTGGGTACCGCTCTGCTTCTCCGAGACCCAGGCCCGTGTAGGACTCACACCGGGGCCCAGCCTTGGGCTCCTTCCCCACTGCAGTGGTTTCCGCTCCAAGACCTAGAACTATCTTCTGAAGGGACACACTGACCTTTTTTGAATGTTTAACAAAACAGGTTTTATTTAACCAGAAAGCCAGAATAGAGAATTTTTCTTCCTGGAACACACTAAGTCAGGGGTATTTTTCATGACAAGCTATGGGGTCAGCAGGGTCACGCCTAGCACAAAGCTCGACACCCCTGGTGCTCTGTGTTGAGACCTGAGTCACTGACTCAGTTACTTCAATGCTCTGAAATATCTTTAAAAAAAATTAACTTCAGTATAAAATGGTTTCTGTCGCTAAAGTCATTAATTATCAGAATTAAACAAAATCAGCACAAATTGTTTAAGCTACAAGGGAACTTACAGATGATTTCACTTTCCAGAAACAACAGCTGAGCTGGTAGGCAGCTGCGGACACCGGTCTCCTTGACACATCAGACGGAGACCCCGGCCTCACCAGAAGGTCAGAGCAAGAACCACCAGCCCGGCCCTGAGAGCAGGAGGACCCACCCACTCCAAGCCTGTCTGGTCCTCCTTGTCCCTGGGACCCAAAAGCCTCATCGATGACACAGGGAAGGAAATGCCTCCTCCACCCAGGGACGGACCCAGAAGCTTACACAACTGGGGTGGGAAGCCCTTTCAGAAGAAACCACGAAATGCCCAAGCCCTCAGCACGACAGGAAGCATAACAGAGAGGGCTGAACCGGGGAGAGAGCAATGTCAACTAAGCACAGCTAAACCAAGTACTTGGCCAATGTACCTTGGACCCAAGGGTCCTTGGAAGAGATCAAGTGGGTGGAAGCCACAGCTCCCAGAGAGTCTCCTGGGGTCAGGGGGTGCCCATGTCCTAGTACCCTGGGGGAGTGTCTGGGAGTGGTCAGTGTGGTGTCCATGTCCTAGTGACCACACGGGTAGGGGATGTCTGTCTGTGGTCAGCGTGGAGTTCGTGTCCTAGTGACCACACACACGGGTGGTGGGGGGTCTGTCTGTGATCAGTGTGGTACCTGTGTCCTAGTGACCACACGGGTGGGGGGGTCTGTCTGGTCAGCGTGGTGTCCGTGTCCTAGTGACCACACGGGTGGGGGGGGTCTGTCTGTGGTCAGAGTGGTGTCTGTGTCCTAGTGACCACACAGGTGGGGGGGTCTGTCTGTGGTCAGCGTGGAACCTGTGTCCTAGTAACCACATGGTGGGGGGGGGTCTGTCTGGTCAGTGTGGTGTCCATGTCCCAGTGACCACACCGGTGGGGGGGTCTGTCTGTGGTCAGCATGGTACCTGTGTCTTAATGGTCACACAGGTGGGATGTCTGTGGTCAGCATGGTGTCCGTGTCCTAGTGATCACACGGGTAGGGGATGTCTGCCTGTAGTCAGCATGGAGTCCGTGTCCTAGTGACCACACGGGTGGTGGGGGGGTCTGTCTGTGGTCAACATGGTGTCCGTGTCCTAGTGACCACACAGGTGGGGGGCACGTCTGTCTGCGGACATCCTGGTGTCCATGTCCTGGGATTGGAACTCCACCACCTGACCCAAGTCTTAAAACAGCAATCCTGCACAGGGACGTCAGTGTCCCAGAGGTGTACTACTGTCACACAGACGTGTGTGCCCCCGGATGCCTGGGCCTAATCTGGGTGCTGGAAATGTGGTCATCAAAAGACAAGTTGGGTCTGGTCCGGACGCAGCATGTGTCCCAGTGTGAAAGCACAACCACTAACCAGAGGGGAAGTGTTGTCTCTTAAATGAGGTGGTCAAGGAAGGCTTCTCTCAAAGGTGGCACTTGGCACAAAAAGACAAAAATAATTACCAAGAATAGCATAAACTGCTATGCATGGGCCATGCAGTTTAGTCTTCTTCCTAAAACCTATCACCCTAGGACCATGAGACAACATCAGACACAGGAAACTGGGAGACAGTCTACAAGAGACCAACACTACTCCTACCAGACGTCGAGACCCCCAGAACAAGCAGAGCCCTGGGAGACAGTCAACAACAGCTCAGCACTACTCCTACCAGAAGTCGAGATCCTCAGAGCAAGCAGAGACCAGGGAGACAGTCTACAACACCTCGGCACGAGACTACCAGACGTCGAGGCCCCAGAGCAAGCAGAGACCTGGGAGATGGTTAAAACAGTATGGAAATACTCCTACCAGACGTCCAGACCCTCAGAGCAGGTAGAGCCCTGGGAGACAGTGTACAATAGTTCGGCACTAGTCCTACAGGACGTCCAGATCCTCAGAGCAAGCAGAGTCCTGTGAGACTGTCTAAAATAGCTCAGCACTACTCACACAGGACATCCAGACCCTCAGAGCAAGCAGAGCCCTGGTATACAGTCTACAACAGCTCGGAAATACTCCTACCAGACATCGAGACCCTCAGAGGAAGCAGAGCCCTGGGAGACAGTCTACAACAGCTCAGCACTACTCCTACCAGACTCAGGACCCTCAGAGCAAGCAGAGCCCAGGGAGACAGGGTACAACAGCTCAGCACTACTCCGACCAGACGGCGAGACCCTCAGATAAAGCAGACACCAGGGAGACAGTCTACAACTGTTCACCACTACTCCCACCAGACGACGAGACCCTCAGGGCAAGGAGAGCCCAGGGGGACAGTCTACAACAGCTCAGCACTACTCCTACCAGACTCGAGACCCTCAGAGCAAGCAGAGCCCAGGGAGACAGGGTACAACAGCTCAGCAGTACTCCCACCTGATGTCTAGATGCCCAAGGCATGCAGAGCCCAGGGAGACAGTCTCCAACAGCCCAGCACTACTACGACCAGACGTTGAGACCCTCAGCGCAAGCAGAGCCCAGGGAGACAGTATACCAACAGCTTGGCACTACTCCTACCAGAAATCGAGACACTCAGAGCAAGGAGAGCACTGGGCGACAGTTTACAAAAGCTGGGCACTACTCCTACCAGACATCGAGACCCTCACAGCAAGTGGAGCGCTGGGAGACAGTCTAGAACAGCTCAGCACTACTCCACCAGACGTCCAGACCCTCAGAGCAAGTAGAGCCTTGGGAGAGAGTCTACAACAGTTCGGCACTAGCCCTACAGGACGTCCAGATCTTCAGAGCAAGCAGTGTCCTGGGAGACTGTCTACAATAGCTCAGCACTATTCTTACAGGACGTCCAGACCCTCAGAGCAAGCAGAGCCCTGGGATACAGTCTACAACAGCTCGGCACTACTCCTACCAGACGTACAGACCCTCAGAGCAGGTAGAGCCCTGGGAGACTGTCTACAATAGCTCAGCACTACTCCTGCCAGACTCGAGACCCGCAGAGCAAGCATAGCCCAGGGAGACAGGGTACAACAACTCAGAAGCACTCCTACCAGACATCGAGACCCCTAAGGTAAGCAGAGCCCAGGGAGACAGTCTACAACAGCACAGCACTACTCCGACCAGACGGCGAGACCCTCAGATAAAGAAGAGACCAGGGAGACAGTGTACAACAGCTCAGCACTACTCCTACCAGACGTCGAGAACATCAGAGCAGGGAGAGCCCTGGGATACAGTCTACAACAGCTCAGCACTACTCCTACCAGACGTCGAGACCCTAAGAGGAAGCAGAGCCCTGGGAGACAGTCTACAACAGCTCGGCACTACTCCTACCAGACGTCGAGACCCTCAGATCAAGCAGAGCCCAGGGAGACAGTGTACAACAGATCAGCACTAGTCCTACTAGATGTTGAGACCCTCACAGCAAGCAGAGCACAGGGAGATTGTCTACAACAGCTCAGCAATACTCCTACCTGACGTCGAGACCCCCAGAAAGCAAAGCCCAGGGAGACAGTCTACAACAGCTAAACACTACTCCTACCAGACTCGAGACCCCCAAAGCAAGCAGAGCCCCGGGAGACAGTCTACAACAGGTCAGCACTAATCCTACCAGACGTCGAGACCGTCAGATAAAGTAGAGCCCAGGGATACAGTGTACAAAAGCTCAGCACTACTCCTACCAGATGTCGAGACCCCTAGAGCAAACAGAACTCTGGGAGACAGTCTACAACAGCTCAGCACTACTCCTACCCGACGTCGAAACCCTCAGAGTATGCAGACCCCAGGGAGATAGGGTACAACGCTGAGCACTACTCCCACCTGTCGTCGACACTCTCAGAGAATGGAGAGGCCTGGGAGACAGTCTACAAGCTCAGCACTACGCCTACCAGACCTCGAGAATCTCAGAGAAAGCAGAGTCCAGAAGATAGTCTACAACAGCTCGTCACTACTCCTACCTGACGTCGAGACCGCCATAGCAAGCAGAGCCAAGGGAGACAGTCTACAACAGCTTAGCACTACTCCTACCAGATGTCGAGACCCTCACAGCAAGCAGAGCCCAGGGAGACAGGGTAAAACAGCTCGGCACTACTCCTACCAGACGTTGAGACCCTCACAGCAAGCGGAGCGCTGGGAGACAGTCTAGAACAGCTAGGCATTACTTCTACCAGACGACCAGACCCCCAGAGCAAGCAGAGGCCAGGGAGATGGTCTAAAACAGTACGGCACTACTCCTACCAGATGTCCGTCCAGACCCCCAGAGCAAGCAGAGCCCAGGGAGATGGTCTAAAACAGTACGGCACTACGCCTATCAGATGTCCAGACCCTCAGAGCAAGTAGAGCAGTGGGAGACAGTCTACAACAGTTCGGCACTACTACTAGAAGACGTCCAGATCTTCAGAGGAAGCAGAGGCCTGGGAGACTGAGTACAATAGCTCAGCACTACTCCTACCAGTCGTCCAGACCCTCAGAGCAGGCGGAGCCCTAGGAGACAATCTACAACAACTCAGCGCTACTCCTACCAGACTCGAGACCCGCAGAGCAAACAGAGCCCAGGGAGACAGGGTACGATAACTCAGCAGTACTCCTACCGGACGTCGAGACCCCAAGGGAAGCAGAGCCCAGGGAGACAATCCACAACAGCACAGCACTATTCCGACCAGACGGCGAGACCCTCAGATAAAGCAGAGACCAGGGAGACAGTGTACAAAAGCTCAGCACTACTCGTAGTAGACGTCGAGACCTTCAGAGCAAGGAGAGCCCTGGGAGACAGTCTACAACAGCTCAGCACAACTCCTACCAGACATCCAGACCCTCAGAGCAAGCAGAGCCTTGGGATACAGTCTACAACAGCTCGGCACTACTCCTACCAGACGTCGAGAAGCCTAGAGCAAGTAGAGCCCAGGGAGACAGTCTACACCAGCTCCGCTTTACTCCTACCAGATGTCGAGACCCTCGGATCAAGCAGAGCCCAAGGAGACAGTGTACAACAGCTCAGCAATACTCCTACCAGACGTCGAGACCCCTAGAGCAAGCAGAGCCTGGGTGACAGTCTACAACAGGTTAGCACTACTCCTACCCGACGTCGAGACCATCAGACCAAGCAGAGCCCAGGGAGACAGTGTACAACAGCTCGGCACTACTCCTACCAGACGTCGAGACCCTCAGAGCAAGCAGAGCCCAGAGAGACATTCTACAATAGCTGAGCACTACTCCTACCTGACATCGAGACCCTCAGAGCAAGCAGAGCCCTAGAGAGAGACTACAAGAGCTTGGCATTACTTCTAGCAGTCGTCGAGACCCTCAGAGCAAGCAGAGCCCAGGGAGTCAGTCTACAACAGGTCAGCGCTACTCCTACTAGATGTTGAGACCCTCACAGCAAGCAGAGCACAGGGAGACTGTCTACAACAGCTCAGCAATACTCCTACCTGACGTCGAGACCCCCATAGCAAGCAGAGCCCAGGGAGACAGTCTACAACAGCTTAGCACTACTCCTACCAGATGTCGAGACCCTCACACATGCAGAGCCCAAGGAGACAGTGTAAAACAGCTCGGCACTACTCCTACCAGGCGTCTAGACCCTCAGAGCAGGCGGAGCGCTGGGAGACAGTCTAGAACAGCTCGGCATTACTTCTACCAGACGTCCAGACGCCAGAGCAAGCAGAGCCCAGGGAGAGGGTCTACTAGAGTTCGACAGTACTCCTACTAGACGTCCAGACCCTCAGATCAAGCAGAGCCCTGGGAGACAGTCTACAGCAGCTCGGGACTATTCGTATCAGACGACCAAACCTTCAGAGGAAGCATAGTCCTGGGAGACTGTTTACAAAAGCTCAGCACTCCTCCTACAGGACGTCCAGACCTTAAGGGCAAGCAGAGCCTTGGGATACAGTCTACAACAGCTCGGAACTACTCCTACCATTCGTCGATACCCTCAGAACAAGCACAGCCCACGGAGACAGTCTACAACAGTTCGGCACTACTCCTACCAGACGTTGAGACACTCAGAACAAGCAGAGCCCTGGAAGACAGTCTACAACAGCTCGGTAGTACTCCGGCCAGATGCCAGACCATCAGACAAAGCGAAGCCCTGGGAGACAGTCTACAACAGCTCAGCACTACTCCTACCAGACGTCGAGACCCTCAGAGCAAGCAGAGCCCTGGGAAAGAGTCTACACAGCTCGGCATACTGCGACCAGATGTGCAGACCCTCAGAGCAGCCAGAGCCCTGGGAGACTGTCTACAATAGCTCAGCACTACTCCTACCAGACATCCAGACCGTCAGAGCAAGCGGAGCCCTAGGAGACAGTCTACAACAGCTCAGCACTACTCTTACCAGACTCGAGACCATCAGAGCAAGCAAGCCCAGGGAGACAGCGTACAACAGCTCAGCAATACTCCTACCCAAAGTCGAGACCCTCAGAGCAAGCAGAGCCCAGGGAGAGAGGGTACAACAACTCAGCAGTACTTCACCCGGATGTTGAGACCCCAAAGGCAAGCAGAGCCCAGGGAGACAGTCTACAAGAGCACAGCACTACTCCGACCAGACGGCGAGACCCTCATATAAAGCAGAGACCAGGGAGACAGTGTACAACAGCTCAGCACTACTCCTAACAGACGTTGAGACCTTCAGAGCAAGCAGAGCTCTGGGAGGCAGTCTACAACAGTTCACCACTACTCCTACCAGACGTCGAGACCCTCAGAGCAAGCAGAGCCCAGGGGGACAGTCTACAACAGGTCAGCAGTACCCCTACCAGAGGTCCAGACCCTCAGAACAAGCGGAGCCCAAGGAGACAGTCTACAACAGCTCAGCACTACTCCTACCAGACTCGAGACCCTCAGAGTAAGCAGTGCCCAGGGATACAGGGTACAACAGCTCAGCAGTACTCCTACCAGACGTCGAGACCCCAAAGGCAAGCAGAGCTGCGGGAGACAGTCCCCAACAGCCCAGCACTACTCCGACCAGACGTCGAGACCCTCAGAGCAAGCAGAGCCCAGGGAGACAGTCCAAACAGTTCGACACTACTCATACCAGACGTCGAGACCCTCAGAGCAAGCAGACCCCAGGGAGACAGGCTACAACGCTGAGCACTACTCCTACCTGTTGTCGACACCCTCAGAGAAAGCAGAGGCCTGGGAGACAGTCTACAAGCTCAGCACTACTCCTACCAGACTTCGAGACCCTTATAGCAAGCAGAGCCCAGGGAGACAGTCTACTACAGCTCGGCACTACTCTTACCAGATGTGAGACTCTCACAGCAAGTAGATCCCATTGAGACAGTGTAAAACAGTTGGCACTAATCCTACCAGACGTCGAGACCCTCAGAGAAAGCAGATCCCAGGGGGACAGTCTACAACAGCTGAGCACTACTCATACTAGATGTTGAGACCCTCACAGGAAGCAGAGCACAAGGAGACTGTGTACAATAGCTCAGCAATACTTCTACCTGATGTCGAGATCCCCAAACAAGCAGAGCCCAGGGAGACAGTCGACAACAGCTCAGAACTACTCTTACCAAACGTTGAGACCCTCAGAGAAAGCACAGCCCAGGGGGACAGTCTACAACAGCTGAGCACTACTCCTACCAGAAGTCCAGACCCTCAGAGCAAGCGGTCCCTGGGAGACAGTCTACAACAGCTCGGCACTACTCCTACCAGACGTCGAGACCCTCAAAGGAAGCAAGGCCCTGGAAGACTGTCTACAACAGCTCCGCACTACTCCTACCAGGCGTCCAGACCCTCAGAGCAAATGGAGCCCTAGGAGAAAATCTACAACAACTCAGCATCACTCCTACCAGACTCGAGACCCTCAGAGCAAGCAGAGCCCAGGGAGACAGGGTACAATAACTCAGCAGTTTTCCTACTGGACGTCAAAAACCCCAAGGCAAGCAGAGCCCAGGGAGACAGTCTACAACAGCTCAGCACTACTCCCACCAGACGTCGAGACCTTCAGAGCAAGGAGATCCCTGGGGACAGTCT
Source organism: Ailuropoda melanoleuca (assembly GCF_002007445.2). Classification (NCBI taxonomy): domain Eukaryota; kingdom Metazoa; phylum Chordata; class Mammalia; order Carnivora; family Ursidae; genus Ailuropoda; species Ailuropoda melanoleuca. The sequence goes on from NC_048220.1 coordinate 654,188, forward strand.
ACAACAGATCGGCACTACTCCTACCAAACGTCGAGACCCTCAGAGCAAGCAGACCCCAGGGAGACAGGGTACAACGCTGAGCACTACTCCTACCTGTCGTCGACACCCTCAGAGAAAGCAGAGGACTGAGAGACAGTCTACAAGCTCAGCACTACTCCTACCAGACCTCGAGAATCTCAGAGCAAGGAGAGCCCGGGGAGACTGTCTACAACAGCTCGGCACTACTCCTACCTGACGTCGAGAACCTTATAGCAAGCAGAGGCCAGGGAGACAGTCTACAACAGCTTAGCACTACTCCTACCAGATGTCGAGACCCTCACAGCAAGCAGATCCCAGGGAGACAGTGTAAAATAGCTCGGCACTACTTCTAGCAGGCGTCGAGACCCTTAGAGCAAGCAGAGCCCAGGGAGACAGTCTACAACAGTCAGCACTACTCCTACTAGATGTTGAGACCCTCAGGGCAAGCAGAGCACAAGGAGACTGTCTACAACAGCTCAGCAATACTCCTACCTGACGTCGAGACCCCCATAGCAAGCAGAGCCGAGGGAGACAGTCTACAACAGCTTAGCCGTACTCCTACCAGACGTCGAGACCCTCAGAGCAAACGGAACGCTGGGAGACAGTCTAGAACAGCTCGGCACTACTTCTACCAGACGTCCAGACCCCAGAGCAAAAAGCCCATGGAGATGGTCTAAAACAGTACGGCACTACTCCTACCAGACGTCCAGAACCTCAGAGCAAGTAGAGCCCTGGGATACAGTCTACAACAGCTCGGCACTACTCCTACCAGACGTCGAGACCCCTAGAGCAAGCAGAGCCCAGGGATACAGTCTACAACAGCTCAGCAATACTCCTACCAGACGTCAAGAGCCCTAGAGCAAGCAGAGCCTGGGTGACAGTCTACAACAGGTTAGCACTACTCCTACACGACGTGGTGATCCTCAGACCAAGCAGAACCCAGGGAGACAGTCTACACCAGCTCGGCACTACTACTAGACGTCCAGACCCTCAGAGCAAGCAGAGCCCTGGGAGATAGTCGAGAAGAGGTCGGCAGTACTCCTACCAGACAGGGAGACCCTCAGAGCAAAGAGCCCAGGAAAACAATCTAAAACAGCTCGGCACTACTCCTACTAGACGTCGAGACCGTCAGAGCAAGCGGAGCCCTAGAGAAAGTCTACAACAGCTCAGTACTACTTCTAGCAGTCGTCGAGACCCTCAGAGCAAGCAGAGCCCAAGGAGACAGTCTACAACAGCTCAGTAGTACTCCTAATAGATGTTGAGACAATCACAGCAAGCAGAGCCCAGGGAGACTGTCTACAACAGCTCAGCAATACTCCTACCTGACGTCGAGACCTCCATAGCAAGCAGAGCCCAACGAGACAGTCTACAACAGCTTAGCACTACTCCTACCAGAAGTCGAGACCCTCACAGCAAGCAGAGCCCAGGGAGACAGTGTAAAACAGCACGGCACTACTTCTACCAGACGTCGAGACCCTCAGGCAATCAGTGCCCAGGAATACAGCGTACAACAGCTCAGCAACTCCTACCATATGTCGAGACCCCCAGAACAAGCAGAACCCAGGGAGACAGTCTACAACAGCTCGGCACTACTCCTACCAGACGTCGAGACCCTCACAGCAAGGAGAGCCCAGGGGGACAGTCTACAGCAGGTCAGCACTAATCCTACCCAACGTCGAGACCCTCAGAGCAACCAGAGCCCAGGGAGACAGTAACAACAGCTCGGCACTACTCCTACCAGATTTCGAGGCCCTCAGAACAAGCAGATCCCAGGGGGACAATCTACAACAGCTCAGCACTACTCCTACCAGATTTCGAGACCCTCAGAGCAAGCAGAGCTCAGGGAGAGGCCTCTCGTCACATGGGACTCTAGAGGGGGTCCTGGAACAGCCAGCACGAGGCGTCTGGACAGAGTGTAGACAGGCTCGCTAGCTGTGACGGAGGATGGCCGCGGCAGGGGCATTGGGGTTGACGTATGGGGGCTCCAGACCAGTCTCCCAGGTCAAGTCGGAAACTATTTTAAGATGGCAAGAGCACTTTAAAGATGCTCTGCAAAAAAGCAGCCATTTTCCATTGCTTTTCCCCAGGGTGGATGCGGCCCACCTATGTCATTCCCAGCCCCCGAAGCTGAGGAGGCCCGCAGGGCCAGCTGCTGGCCTGGCCACCTACTTACACCACACAGGACTGGGGAGGTCTCTGGAAAGTTCTTCCAGATGCTGACTCAAGGCAGACACAAGTCCTGTGGCAACACTGCCACCTGCTGGCCACATGTTCTACCAAACTGGCTTCTGGAGGAGAAGGGTGAATTTCTGAGATGTCAAGTCATGGTTTCCACCTCCACCCGGGACAGTGAAAACACAGGTGTTGGCAAACAGCAGCAGAGGCAACAGAGAGGGCCCGCCCCGGCCTCCCGCGGAGTCTCCAGCAAGCCAGACACCGTCCTGCTGTCCTGCTCACAACCCCACATGCTGGCCTCCTCCCCCGGTTCCCTCCTCACCACCTGCGCCCCCATACACTCCCAGGCCAGGGTGGCCTCACGGAGGAAGGCTGGTACCCCTTGCTCCGTGCAGATGCAGACACACTGTGGGAGGCCCAAGTGAGCACCAGGACGAACACCCGTCTGTCACCGTGGATGGGGTTCCTCTCCTTCCACACACACTGTGACTGTGACTGGTAAGGCCACACATCGAGAATCCAGGTGCTGCTGGGAAGGTGTCTGTGGATGTGGTGGAGGCCCAGCACCGGCTGACTTTATGTGAGGCTTCTCTGAGGAGGAAGATGTGCACCCTGTGGTCAGCCTCCTTGGCCTGTGCCCTTCCTGATGGCGGGCCCTGTGGAATCTGCACCCACCTAGCTTCCCGCCGCTGGACCACAGAGGACCTGGCACGCACTTCCTGCTCCTTCCAGCCGCGTCTGCACCTGGACACTCGGGGTCAGAACAGGCCCAGCAGCTTCTTCTCCCCTGTGTGGCGTGTGCTCACATCTGCCACCTGGCTCATGACATTCTGTGTCGTGTCCTCTCTTTGAAACCACCAGGTACACAGAAAACCCACGAATTTGGTGGAGCTCCACGAGAGCAGGGACTGTGGGTGCCTGGCACGGGGAGTTCTCCATCTGCACTACCAGAACCAATGGCGGAAGGCGTTCTCTGTCGGGCCTACCAGCCCTGGCTCTCCTCACTGCCCGGGCCCCACCCAGCGGCAAACAGCAGGGTAGGGGCTGTCAACAGCCTGGCCTGTGGCCTCTCTCATCAGGGTCTTAGGCTCACTGGCACTGCCCACCCTTTTCACCCCTTTATGGGCTTCTCAGTCCTGCCTTGAGAGAAGAGACCCCCCAAAATTTGGAAATGCCAAGAAATTATGTTTTTACATTAACACTTCCAATACTTTGGTGCTTATGGGGCCACATCTATTTTCAGGTAAATTTCTTTTGCAACATGAAGCCACGTAGAATAACTTCAAAATATTCATGTGTTAGGGAACCAGGTGACATAATAGCACTGAAATCAATCACTTCAGAGCAAAAAGAAAGGAGAACAGTAGCAAACATCTCTCTTACTGTAACAGACATCCGGCAATCAAAGTTAATAAGGAAAGACTACCAGCCTGTTCGAAAAATCCCAGTAACACAGACATAAGATCACCTATAATAGTACAACTAGAAAATTAGGTATTTTATGACTTCGGGATTTCTTAAGCTGGGTGCAAAAACAAACTTAAGGGGACTTTACCCAATTAAGGATTTCTGTAATGGAGAATGACAGTGGGGCAGAGGTATCAGCAACCTCTAAAGTCAACAAGGGATGCGTCTCTACAACACGGAAGGAACTCCTACAAATCACAAAGAATAAACAAACAAACACAGGATAGGCAATCCACAGAGAGAACGTGTGAAGCCAGAAAGCAAATAAGAAGCGTCAGAGGCTCCAGTCACAATCACAGACGTGATGATAAAGACAGCAGCGAGATGCCACTTGACAGCATCAGGACGGCAAACCTGAGACGTCAGATGACCCCAGGCTGCCCTGGGCCAGCCCGGGGCTGGGAGCTGGGACCCTTGCGACCCCCAGGGCCACACCCAGCTTCATGCTCCCCAAAGAGACACTCGGGAGGAGAGCATGCCTTAGCGTCAGGGGAGGCCTGCAAACCCACAAAAACCATACCGTAGTTTTCAGAGATTCCGATTCCTAAACACGTCCCTGGAAGGCGGGCTGGGATGACCCCAATGGATGCCGAGGTCAGGGGCAGAGGGACAGGACACCCACCAGGGCGGGCAGGTCGATGCCAGTGAGTCACACAGAGGAAAGGGGGAAATGCCTAACGGGGAGCCTTCCTCTGTTCTGAAAGGGCCACCAAGCCCTGCTGACCTCTGGTAAACCACACGGCCCTCAAGTGTGTGATACACCTGAGCTCTGGGACTCACGCACTCTGAGGTGCAGGTACTAAGGAAACGGTCTGACGTGTTTTCATTCACTGACAAACAGTCACGGGTGCACAGAAACCAGCAGCTGCTCCAAATAACGCAGCACATCAACGGTGGACCACAGGCGCGCTGCGTTGGACCGCGCTCTTGGAGACCAAGGCACAGGCTGCGCCAATGCTCACTCACCCGCCTGCCAGACGGAGCAGCCCTTCTCTGCAGGCGAAGGCGTTCTGGTGCTTCTGGATGTCAAGGCGCCTTCTAACAACTCCATCTTCTTGCTGAACTGCACCTCCAAAATGGGGATAGCCTCTGGCATCCTGGCAGATATCAGGCGATAAGCTATGTCGGGCTTCCCGATGAACCGCTGGCGGATGCTTATTTCATAAGGCGTGTGAACCTTAACATCATCTATATCTTCCCTTTCAAATCTGTGCATGAGCAAAGAACTCGAGTCATGGATTTCCAACCCAGACACAAGGATGGTGAGACTTCCTGCTTTAACATGAGATGCTGTCCCCTGGGAGATAACAGCAGGAATTCGGACCATGACCCCTTCTTTTCCAAGAGCTTTGGGACTAGCTGTTGAGGTGCCTCCCTTGGGCTTTGTTTCTGCTGGCATCTTCCAAAGCTTGGAGCTAAAGGGCCACCAAGAAGGGGACTCCAGCTCTGTAAGCAACCTAGAAGACCGAATGAAACACAGAAACACAGTCAACTGAGTTTTCATGTTCTCTTGAAAACTGCTTTAGACTTTATAAAGCAGTTAACTATTTTATAGTGTTCTCTTCCACAAGCACTCCATGAAGCAGAAGCGCAGGAATTACTATCCGCATGTCACAGAAAAGAAAACTGAGGCTAAGAGCAGTGTCTCTTAGGCTACAGACACAAAGCCCATCAGCAGTAAACACATAACAGGAACACTGTCTTCTGACTAGAATGTTGCCCTTTTCACATTGGACCCTGGGTAATTCTGACTCAAAATAAATCCTGACCTTAATCTGCAAGGAGCTGTCTAATGGAACTTTCTGCAGTAATCTGTCCTGTCCATTGTGGTGACAAGCACATGTGGCTACTGGACACCCAGAGTGTGGCTGATATAATGGCGGACTGAATTTTTAATTTAACTATATGTGGCTAGTGACTAGCACACTGGATGGCACCACTGTAAAATATCCATGAATAACACCAAGGGATCTACCCTGGAGCCGAAAAAATGGAAGCAGGAAAGAAAAAGCAAAGGAACAAAGATCAAATACTATCAACAGAAAATAAATATCAAGAAGATGGAGTTAGACTCAACCGTATTAGTAATTATACTAAATGTAAATAGACCAGATCCTCTAATTTAAAGGCAGATTGTTAGCCTGGATTAAAGAAAAAACCAACAAGACACAGCTATTATCTTGTTTACAAGAGACACTGTGAAATATATGGCCACAGAAATATCAAAAGCAAAGAGACTGGAAAAAAGATATATTGTGCCAAAAGTAAACTCTAAGACAGGGAGTGTTATCAGAGATAAAGACAGACAATGCATAATAAGAAGAGAGTCAATTTGACAAAAAGATTTAATACTAAAAGTGTACATCTAACAAAATTTCAAAATTCAGCAAGCAAAAATTAACCAAACTAAAAGGAGAAATAGACAATCACAGTTGGAGGTTTTAACAAATGTCTCTCCATAATTAATACAGCCAGAAGACAAAAATGATTAGTAAGAATATAAACACTATTTAATCCACTTAGCCTGACTGATATTTATGGAAACATCATCCAACCGCTGAATGCACACTCTTTTAAAGGGTATTCAGAACATTAAGAAAAGAGTATAACACATCTCAATTAAATTTCAAGTACTGAAATCCTACAAAGAATACCATCTGTCCCCAAAGAAATGAAATTTGAAATTAATGACAAAAGACTAATAGAAAATCCTCAAATATCTGGAAATTAAGCACAATTCTAAATAAAGGGAACTGGAAAATATCTGTAGTGAATGAAACAAAACAATATGCAGGAAATAGCAGGATGCAAATAGAGCACTCATGGGGTATTTGAAAACTTCTTAGAAAGGTTTGAAATCAGTGATTTAAGCTTCTGTCACAAAAAGTTATAAATTAAACCCAAAGTAGAAGAACAGAAAAGCAGAAATCAATGAAATTGAAAACAGAAAAAAGAAAATATTAACAAAGTCAAAAGTTGGTTCTTTGAAGTAATTTTTAAAAATTAAACCCTTACAAGAAATGATCAAGAATAAAACAAAGAGGGGCGCCTGGGTGGTTCCGTCGGTTAAGCTTCTGCCTTTGGCTCAGGTCATGATCTCAGGGTCCTGGGATGGAGCCCCACAATGGGCTCTCTGCTCTGTGGGGAGCCTACTTCTCCCTTTTCCTCTGCTGCTCCCTCTGCTTGTGCTCTCTCGCTCTCTGTCAGAAAAAAATATTAAAAAAAAGAATAAAACAAAGAGAATGTATATTAACCAATATCAGGAATAAAAAGGGAGGCATCACCATAGATACTTTAGCCCTTGAAAGACTTCTAGGGGATATCATACCCAACTTTATACCAATAAATGGGACAACTTATATGAAATAGACAAAATACTCAAAACACCCAAACTTTCAAAACTGAAGCAAGAAGTAGTATAAGAATATGAATACCCATAATGAAATGGCAGCAAGAGAAATATAGAAAAAATCTCATTTACAAATGTACCAAAAATAATAAAATACCTTAGGGATAAATTTAACCAAGGAAGTCAAAGACTTGTACTCTGAAAAATATCAGACATTGATAAAAACAAAACAAAACAAAAAACCCTGAAGATGACACAAACAAATGGAAATATATACCATGCTCATGGACTAGAATAATTAATATTGTTCAAATGTCCATACTACCCAAAGCAATCAACAGATTTAATGCAATCCCTATCAAAATACGAAGAGCATTTTTTACAGAACTAGAACAAAAAATACTAAAATTTGTATGGAACCACAAAAGACCTCAACCAGCCAACACGATCTTGAGAAATAAGAATAAAGCTGAAGGGGGGGAGGTTAAGATGGCGGAGTAGGGGACCCCTTTTTCAGCCGGTCCCCTGAGTTGAGCTGGATAGGTACCAGACCAGCA